>NC_054492.1:46208465-46453226 GCF_017639515.1 Carcharodon carcharias
AATGGCGATAATCTCAGTAATGTTGATATTCTCGGTAATGTTGATAATCTCAGTAACACTGATAATCTCAGTAATGGTATCTCAGTAATGGTGATAATCTCAGTAATGACGATAATCTCAGTAATGGTGATAATCTCAGTAGTGGCGATAATCTCAGTGATGCTGATAATCTCAGTAATGGTGATATTCTCGGTAATTGTGATATTCTCGGTAATGATGATGATCTCAGTATTGGTGATAATCTCCGTAATGTTGATATTCTCGGTAATGGTGGTAATCTTGGTAATGACGAGAATCTCAGTAATGGTGATATTCTCAGTAATGACGACATTCTCAGTAATTGTGATAATCTCAGTAATGGTGATCTTCTCAGTAATGGTGGTAATCTCAGTAATGGTGATTATCTCAGTAATGGTGATAATCTCAGTAATGCTGATATTCTCGGTAATGGTGATAATCTCAGCAATGGCGATATTCTCAGTAAGGGTGATATTCTCGGTAACGGTGCTAATCTCAGTTATGGCGATAATCTCAGTAACGGTGATATTCTCAGCAATGGTGATAATCTCAGTCATGGCAATATTATCAGCAATGTTGATATACTCGGTAATGATGATAAGGTCAGTAATGGTGATATTCTCAGTAATGGTGAAAATCTCAGTAATGGTGATAATCTCAGTAATGGTGATATTCTTGGTAATGGTGATATTCTCAGTAACGTGATAATCTCAGTCATGGCAATATTCTCAGTAATAGTGATATTCTCGATAATGGTGATAATCTCAGTAATGGCGATATTCTCAGTAATGGTGATATTCTCAGTAATGGCGATAATCTCAGTAATGGTGATATTCTCACTAATGGTGATAATCTCAGTAATGGCGATATTATCGTTCAGGGCGATAATATCAGTAATGGTGATGTTCTCATTAATGGCGATATTCTCAATATTAGTGATATTCTCGGTAATGCTGATAATGTCAGTAATGGCGATAATCTCACTAATGGTGATATTCTCAGTAATGGTGATAATCTCAGTAATGGCGATAATCTAACTAATGGTGATATTCTCAGTAATGGTGATAATCTCAGCAATGGCGATAATCTCAGTGATGTTGATAATCTCAGTAATGGTGATATTCTCGGTAATTGTGATATTCTCGGTAATGATGATAAACTCAGTATTGGTGATAATCTCCGTAATGGTGATAATCTCAGTAATGGCGATAATCTCAGTAATGGTGATACTCTTGGTAACAGTGATAATCTCAGAAATGGCGACAATCTCAGTAGTGGTGATATGCGCAGCAATGGTGATAATCTCAGTAATGGTGATCTTCTCAGTAACGGTGATAATCTCAGTAATGCTGTTATTCTCGGTAATGGTGATAATCTCAGCAATGGTGAATATCTCAGTAATGGTGATAATCTCAGTAATGGTGATAATCTTAGTAATGGTGATAATCTCAGTAATGGTGATAATATCAGTAATGGTGATATTCTCAGTAATGGTGATAATCTCAGTAATGGTGATATTCTCTGTAATAGTGATATTTTCGGTAATGGTCATAATCTCAGAAATGGTGATAATCTCAGTAATAGTGGTATTCTCGTTAATGGTGATATTCTCAGTAATGGTAACAATCTCAGTAATGGCGATAATCTCTGTAATGCTCATAATCTCAGTAATGGTGACATTCTCGGTAATAGTGATATTCTCGGTAATTGTGACAATCTCAGTAATGGTGATAATCTCAGTAATGGTGATAATCTCGGATATGGTGATAATCTCAGTAATGGTGATATTCTCGGTAATGGTGATATTCTCAGTAATGTGATAATCTCAGTCATGGCAATATTCTCAGTAATAGTGATATTCTCGATAATAGTGATAATCTCAGTAATGGCGATAATCTCAGTAATGGTGATATTCTCAGTAATGGCAATAATCTCAGTAATGGTGATATTCTCGGAAATGGTGATAATCCCAGTAATGGCGATATTCTCAGTAACGTCGACATTCTCAGTAATGGTGATAATCTCAGTAATGGTGATAATCTCAGTAATGCCGATCATCTCAGTAATGGTGATTATCTCGGTAATGCTGATAATGTCAGTAATGGTGATATTCTCGGTAATGGCGATACTCTCAGTATTGGCGACATTCTCAGTAAGGGTGACATTCTCAGTAATGGTGATAATCTAAGTAATGGTGATATTCTCACTAATGGTGATAATCTCAGTAATGGCGATATTCTCGGTCAAGGCGATAATATCAGTAATGGTGGTGTTCTCATTAATGGCGATAATCTCAGTCATGGCGATATTCTCAATATTAGTGATATTCTCGGTAATGCTGATAATTTCAATAATGGCGATAATCTCACTAATGGTGATATTCTCAGTAATGGTGATAATCCCAGTAATGGCGATAATCTCAGTAATGGTGATAATCTTGGTGATGTTGATAATCTCAGTAACACTGATAATCTCAGTAATGGTATCTCAGTAATGGTGATAATCTCAGTAATGGCGATAATCTCAGTAATGGTGATAATCTCAGTAGTGGCGATAATCTCAGTGATGGTGATAACCTCAGTAATGGTGATATTCTCGGTAATTGTGATATTCTCGGTAATGATGATAATCTCAGTATTGGTGATAATCTCCATAATGGTGATATTCTCGGTAATGGTGATAATCTCAGTAATGGTGATACTCTTGGTAACAGTGATAATCTCAGAAATGGCGAAAATCTCACTATCTGTGATATGCGCAGCAATGGTGATAATCTCAGCAATGGTGATCTTCTCAGTAATGGTGATATTCTCAGTAATGGTGATAATCTCAGTAATGGTGATAATCTCAGTAATGCTGTTATTCTCGGTAATGGTGATAATCTCAGCAATGGCGATAATCTCAGTAATGGTGATATTCTTGGTAATGGTGATAATCTCGGTAATGGCGATAATCTCCGTAATGGTGATATTCTCAGTAATGGTGATAATCTCAGTCATGGAGATATTCTCAGTAATGGTGATATACTCAGTAATGATGATAAGCTCAGTAATGGTGATATTCTCGGTAATAGTGATATTCTCGGTAATGATGATAATCTCAGTAATGGTGATAATATCAGTAATGGTGATATTCTCAGTAATGGTGATAATCTCAGTAATGGAGATATTCTCTGTAATAGTGATATTTTCGGTAATGGTCATAATCTCAGAAATGGTGATAATCTCAGTAATAGTGGTATTCTCGTTAATGGTGATATTCTCAGTAATGGTAATAATCTCAGTAATGGCGATAATCTCAGTAATGGTGATAATCTCAGTAATGGCGATATTCTCTGTAATGCTCTTAATCTCAGTAATGGTGACATTCTCGGTAATAGTGATATTCTCGGGAATTGTGACAATCTCAGTAATGGTGATAATCTCAGTAATGGTGATCCTCTCGGTTATGGTGATAATCTCAGTAATGGTGATAATCTCAGTAATGGTGATATTCTCGGTAATGGTAATATTCTCAGTAATGTGATAATCTCAGTCATGGCAATATTCTCAGTAATAATGATATTCTCGATAATAGTGATAATCTCAGTAATGGCGATAATCTCAGTAATGGTGATATTCTCAGTAATGGCAATAATCTCAGTAATGGTGATATTCTCGGAAATGGTGATAATCCCAGTAATGGCGATATTCTCAGTAAAGTCGACATTCTCAGTAATGGTGATAATCTCAGTAATGGTGATATTCTCAGTAATGGTGATAATCTCAGTAATGCCGATCATCTCAATAAAGGTGATTATCTCGGTAATGCTGATAATCTCAGTAATGGTGATATTCTCGGTCAAGGCGATAATATCAGTAATGGTGGTGTTCTCATTAATGGCGATAATCTCAGTCATGGCGTATTCTCAATATTAGTGATATTCTCGGTAATGCTGATAATTTCAATAATGGCGATAATCTCACTAATGGTGATATTCTCAGTAATGGTGATAATCCCAGAAATGGCGATAATCTCAGTAATGGTGATATTCTCGGTAATGCTGATAATCTCAGTAACACTGATAATCTCAGTAATGGTATCTCAGTAATGGTGATAATCTCAGTAATGGCGATAATCTCAGTAATGGTGATAATCTCAGTAGTGGCGATAATCTCAGTGATGGTGATAACCTCAGTAATGGTGATATTCTCGGTAATTGTGAAATTCTCGGTAATGATGTTAATCTCAGTATTGGTGATAATCTCCATAATGGTGATATTCTCGGTAATGGTGATAATCTCAGTAATGGTGATAATCTCAGTAATGGCGATAATCTCAGTAATGGTGATACTCTTGGTAACAGTGATAATCTCAGAAATGGCGAAAATCTCACTAGCTGTGATATGCGCAGCAATGGTGATAATCTCAGTAATGGTGATCTTCTCAGTAATGGTGATATTCTCAGTAATGGTGATAATCTCAGTAATGCTGTTATTCTCGGTAATGGTGATAATCTCAGCAATGGCGATAATCTCCGTAATGGTGATATTATCAGTAATGGTGATAATCTCAGTCATGGAGATATTCTCAGTAATGGTGATATACTCAGTAATGATGATAAGCTCAGTAATGGTGATATTCTCGGTAATAGTGATATTCTCGGTAATGATGATAATCTCAGTAATGGTAAGAATCTCAGTAATGGCGATAATCTCAGTAATGGCGATATTCCCTGTAATGGTGATAATCTCAGTAATGGTGATATTCTCGTTAATAGTGATATTCTTGGTAATGTTGATAATCTCAGTAATAGTGATAATCTCAGGAATGGTGATACTCTCGGTCATGGTGACAATCTCTGTAATCGTGATAATCTCAGTAATGCCGATCATCTCAGTAATGGAAATTATCTTGGTAATGCTGATAATGTCAGTAATGGTGATATTCCCGGTAATGGCGATACTCTCAGTAATGGTGACATTCTCAGTAAGGGTGACATTCTCAGTAATGGTGATAATCTCAGTAATGGTGATATTCTCACTAATGGTGATAATCTCAGTAATGGCGATATTCTCGGTCAGGGCGATAATATCAGTAATGGTGATGTTCTCATTAATGGAGATAATCTCAGTCATGGCGATATTCTCAATAGTAGTGATATTCTCGGTAATGCTGATAATTTCAGTAATGGCGATAATCTCACTAATGGTGATATTCTCAGTAATGGTGATAATCTCAGTAGTGGCGATAATCTCAGTAATGGTGATATTCTCGGTAATGTTGATAATCTCAGTAACACTGATAATCTCAGTAATGGTATCTGTCATGGTGATAATCTCAGTAATGGCGATAATCTCATTAATGCTGATAATCTCAGTGGTGGTGATAATCTCAGTAATGGTGATATTCTCGGCAATTGTGATATTCTCGGTAATGATGATAATCTCAGTATTGGTGATAATCTCTGTAATGGCGATATTCTCGGTAATGGTGATAATCTCAGTAATGGTGATAATCTCAGTAATGGCGATAATCTCAGTAATGGTGATATTCTTGGTAATGGTGATAATCTCGGTAATGGCGATAATTTCCGTAATGGTGTTATTCTCAGTAATGGTGATAATCTCAGTCATGGAGATATTCTCAATAATGGTGATATACTCAGTAATGATGATAAGCTCAGTAATGGTGATATTCTCGGTAATAGTGATATTCTCGGTAATGGTGATAATCTCAGTAATGGAGATAATCTCAGTAATGGCGATAATCTCAGTAATGGCGATATTCCCTGTAATGGTGATAATCTCAGTAATGGTGATATTCTCGTTAATAGTGATATTCTCGGTAATGTTGATAATCTCAGTAATAGTGATAATCTCAGGAATGGTGATACTCTCGGTCATGGTGACAATCTCTGTAATCGTGATAATCTCAGTAATGCCGATCATCTCAGTAATGGAAATTATCTTGGTAATGCTGATAATGTCAGTAATGGTGATATTCACGGTAATGGCGATACTCTCAGTAATGGTGACATTCTCAGTAAGGGTGGCATTCTCAGTAATGGTGATAATCTCAGTAATGGTGATATTCTCACTAATGGTGATAATCTCAGTAATGGCGATATTCTCGGTCAGGGCGATAATATCAGTAATGGTGATGTTCTCATTAATGGCGATAATCTCAGTAATGGCGATATTCTCAATAGTAGTGATATTCTCGGTAATGCTGATAATTTCAGTAATGGCGATAATCTCACTAATGGTGATATTCTCAGTAATGGTGATAATCTCAGTAATGGCGATAATCTCAGTAATGGTGATATTCTCGGTAATGTTGATAATCTCAGTAACACTGATAATCTCAGTAATGGTATCTGTCAGGGTGATAATCTCAGTAATGGCGATAAGCTCATTAATGGTGATAATCTCAGTAGTGGCGATAATCTCAGTAATGGTGATAATCTCAGCAATGGCGATAATCTCAGTGATGGTGATAATCTCAGTAATGGTGATAGCCTCAGTAATGCTGTTATTCTCGGTAATGGTGATAATCTCAGCAATGGCGAATATCTCAGTAATGGTGATAATCTCAGAAATGGCAATAAACTCAGTAATGGTGATAATCTCAGTAATGGTGATACTCTCAGTAATGGTGATATTCTCTGTAATAGTGATATTTTCGGTAATGGTCATAATCTCAGAAATGGTGATAATCTCAGTAATAGTGGTATTCTCGTTAATGGTGATATTCTCAGTAATGGTAATAATCTCAGTAATGGCGATAACCTCAGTAATGGTGATAATCTCAGTAATGGTGATATTCTCTGTAATGCTCATAATCTCAGTAATGGTGACATTCTCGGTGATAGTGATATTCTCGGTAATTGTGACAATCTCAGTAATGGTGATAATCTCAGTAATGGTGATAATCTCGGTTATGGTGATAATCTCAGTAATGGTGATAATCTCAGTAATGGTGATATTCTCGGTAATGGTGATATTCTCAGTAATTTGATAATCTCAGTCATGGCAATATTCTCAGTATTAGTGATATTCTCGATAATGGTGATAATCTCAGTAATGGCGATAATCTCAGTAATGGTGATATTCCCAGTAATGGCAATAATCTCAGTAATGGTGATTTTCTCGGAAATGGCGATAATCCCAGTAATGGCGATATTCTCAGTAATGTCGACTTTCTCAGTAATGGTGATAATCTCAGTAATGGTGATATTCTCGGTAATGGCGATACTCTCAGTAATGGCGACATTCTCATTAAGGGTGACATTCTCAGTAATGGTGATAATCTAAGTAATGGTGATATTCTCACTAATGGTGATAATCTCAGTAATGTCGATATTCTCGGTCAGGGCAATAATATCAGTAATGGTGATTTTCTCATTAATGGTGATAATCTCAATCATGGTGATATTCTCAATAGTAGTGATATTCTCGGTAATGCTGATAATTTCAGTAACGGCGATAATCTCACTAATGGTGATATTCTCAGTAATGGTGATAATCTCAGTAATGGCGATAATCTCAGTAATGGTGATATTCTCGGTAATGTTGATAATCTCAGTAACACTGATAATCTCAGTAATGGTATCTGTCATGGTGATAATCTCAGTAATGGCGATAATCTCATTAATGGTGATAATCTCAGTAGTGGCGATAATCTCAGTAATGGTGATAATCTCAGCAATGGCGATAATCTCAGTGATGGTGATAATCTCAGTAATGGTGATAGCCTCAGTAATGCTGTTATTCTCAGTAATGGTGATAATCTCAGAAATGGCAATAAACTCAGTAATGGTGATAATCTCAGTAATGGTGATAATCTCAGTAATGGTGATATTCTCTGTAATAGTGATATTTTCGGTAATGGTCATAATCTCAGAAATGGTGATAATCTCAGTAATTGTGGTATTCTCGTTAATGGTGATATTCTCAGTAGTGGTAATAATCTCAGTAATGGCGATAACCTCAGTAATGGTGATAATCTCAGTAATGGTGATATTCTCTGTAATGCTCATAATCTCAGTAATGGTGACATTCTCGGTAATAGTGACAATCTCAGTAATGGTGATAATCTCGGTTATGGTGATAATCTCAGTAATGGTGATAATCTCAGTAATGGTGATAGTCTCGGTAATGGTGATATTCTCAGTAATGTGATAATCTCAGTCATGGCAATATTCTCAGTAATAGTGATATTCTCGATAATGGTGATAATCTCAGTAATGGCGATAATCTCAGTAACGGTGATATTCTCAGTAATGGCAATAATCTCAGTAATGGTGATTTTCTCGGAAATTGTGATAATCTCAGTAATGGAGATATTCTCAGTAATGTCGACTTTCTCAGTAATGGTGATAATCTCAGTAATGGTGATATTCTCGGTAATGGCGATACTCTCAGTAATGGCGACATTCTCATTAAGGGTGACATTCTCAGTAATGGTGATAATCTAAGTAATGGTGATATTCTCACTAATGGTGATAATCTCAGTAATGGCGATATTCTCGGTCAGGGCGATAATATCAGTAATGGTGATTTTCTCATTAATGGTGATAATCTCAATCATGGTGATATTCTCAATAGTAGTGATATTCTCGGTAATGCTGATAATTTCACTAATGGCGGTAATCTCACTAATGGTGATATTCTCAGTAATGGTGATAATCCCAGTAATGGCGATAATCTCAGTAATGGTGATATTCTCGGTAATGTTGTTAATCTCAGTAACACTGATAATTTCAGTAATGGTATCTCAGTAATGGTGATAATCTCAGTAATGACGATAATCTCAGTCATGGTGATAATCTCAGTAGTGGCGATAATCTCAGTGATGGTGATAATCTCAGTAATGGTGATATTCTCGGTAATTGTGATATTCTCGGTAATGATGATGATCTCAGTATTGGTGATAATCTCCGTAATGTTGATATTCTCGGTAATGGTGGTAATCTTGGTAATGACGAGAATCTCAGTAATGGTGATATACTCAGTAATGACGACATTCTCAGTAATTGTGATAATCTTAGTAATGGTGATCTTCTCAGTAATGGTGGTAATCTCAGTAATGGTGATTATCTCAGTAATGGTGATAGTCTCGGTAATGGTGATATTCTCAGTAATGTGATAATCTCAGTCATGGCAATATTCTCAGTAATAGTGATATTCTCGATAATGGTGATAATCTCAGTAATGGCGATAATCTCAGTAATGGTGATATTCTCAGTAATGGCAATAATCTCAGTAATGGTGATTTTCTCGGAAATGGTGATAATCTCAGTAATGGCGATATTCTCAGTAATGTCGACTTTCTCAGTAATGGTGATAATCTCAGTAATGGTGATATTCTCGGTAATGGCGATACTCTCAGTAATGGCGACATTCTCATTAAGGGTGACATTCTCAGTAATGGTGATAATCTAAGTAATGGTGATATTCTCACTAATGGTGATAATCTCAGTAATGGCGATATTCTCGGTCAGGGCAATAATATCAGTAATGGTGATTTTCTCATTAATGGTGATAATCTCAATCATGGTGATATTCTCAATAGTAGTGATATTCTCGGTAATGCTGATAATTTCACTAATGGCGGTAATCTCACTAATGGTGATATTCTCAGTAATGGTGATAATCCCAGTAATGGCGATAATCTCAGTAATGGTGATATTCTCGGTAATGTTGTTAATCTCAGTAACACTGATAATTTCAGTAATGGTATCTCAGTAATGGTGATAATCTCAGTAATGACGATAATCTCAGTCATGGTGATAATCTCAGTAGTGGCGATAATCTCAGTGATGGTGATAATCTCAGTAATGGTGATATTCTCGGTAATTGTGATATTCTCGGTAATGATGATGATCTCAGTATTGGTGATAATCTCCGTAATGTTGATATTCTCGGTAATGGTGGTAATCTTGGTAATGACGAGAATCTCAGTAATGGTGATATACTCAGTAATGACGACATTCTCAGTAATTGTGATAATCTTAGTAATGGTGATCTTCTCAGTAATGGTGGTAATCTCAGTAATGGTGATTATCTCAGTAATGGTGATAATCTCAGTAATGCTGATATTCTCGGTAATGGTGATAATCTCAGCAATGGCGATATTCTCAGTAATGGTGATATTCTCGTAATGGTGATAATCTCAGTTATGGCGATAATCTCAGTAACGGTGATATTCTCAGCAATGGTGATAATCTCAGTCATGGCAATATTATCAGCAATGTTGATATACTCGGTAATGATGATAAGGTCAGTAATGGTGATATTCTCAGTAATGGTGAAAATCTCAGTAATGGTGATAATCTCAGTAATGGTGATATTCTTGGTAATGGTGATATTCTCAGTAACGTGATAATCTCAGTCATGGCAATATTCTCAGTAATAGTGATATTCTCGATAATGGTGATAATCTCAGTAATGGCGATATTCTCAGTAATGGTGATATTCTCAGTAATGGCAATAATCTCAGTAATGGTGATATTCTCGGTAATGGCGATACTCTCAGTAATGGTGACATTCTCAGTAAGGGTGACATTCTCAGTAATGGCGATAATCTCAGTAATGGTGATATTCTCACTAATGGTGATAATCTCAGTAATGGCGATATTCTTGGTAATGGTGATATTCTCAGTAACGTGATAATCTCAGTCATGGCAATATTCTCAGTAATAGTGATATTCTCGATAATGGTGATAATCTCAGTAATGGTGATATTCTCAGTAATGGTGATATTCTCAGTAATGGCGATAATCTCAGTAATGGTGATATTCTCACTAATGGTGATAATCTCAGTAATGGCGATATTATCGTTCAGGGCGATAATATCAGTAATGGTGATGTTCTCATTAATGGCGATATTCTCAATATTAGTGATATTCTCGGTAATGCTGATAATGTCAGTAATGGCGATAATCTCATTAATGGTGATATTCTCAGTAATGGTGATAATCTCAGTAATGGCGATAATCTCACTAATGGTGATAATCTCAGTAATCGTGATAATCTCAGCAAGGGTGATATTCTCCAGATTGGTCATAATCTCAGTAATGTTGATATTCTCGGTAATAGTGAAATTCTCGGTAATGGTGATAATCTCAGTAATGGTGATATTCTCTGTAATGCTCATAATCTCAGTAATGGTGACATTCTCGGTAATAGTGACAATCTCAGTAATGGTGATAATCTCGGTGATGGTGATAATCTCAGTAATGGTGATAATCTCAGTAATGGTGATAGTCTCGGTAATGGTGATATTCTCAGTAATGTGATAATCTCAGTCATGGCAATATTCTCAGTAATAGTGATATTCTCGATAATGGTGATAATCTCAGTAATGGCGATAATCTCAGTAATGGTGATATTCTCAGTAATGGCAATAATCTCAGTAATGGTGATTTTCTCGGAAATGGTGATAATCTCAGTAATGGCGATATTCTCAGTAATGTCGACTTTCTCAGTAATGGTGATAATCTCAGTAATGGTGATATTCTCGGTAATGGCGATACTCTCAGTAATGGCGACATTCTCATTAAGGGTGACATTCTCAGTAATGGTGATAATCTAAGTAATGGTGATATTCTCACTAATGGTGATAATCTCAGTAATGGCGATATTCTCGGTCAGGGCAATAATATCAGTAATGGTGATTTTCTCATTAATGGTGATAATCTCAATCATGGTGATATTCTCAATAGTAGTGATATTCTCGGTAATGCTGATAATTTCACTAATGGCGGTAATCTCACTAATGGTGATATTCTCAGCAATGGTGATAATCTCAGTCATGGCAATATTATCAGCAATGTTGATATACTCGGTAATGATGATAAGGTCAGTAATGGTGATATTCTCAGTAATGGTGAAAATCTCAGTAATGGTGATAATCTCAGTAATGGTGATATTCTTGGTAATGGTGATATTCTCAGTAACGTGATAATCTCAGTCATGGCAATATTCTCAGTAATAGTGATATTCTCGATAATGGTGATAATCTCAGTAATGGCGATATTCTCAGTAATGGTGATATTCTCAGTAATGGCAATAATCTCAGTAATGGTGATATTCTCGGTAATGGCGATACTCTCAGTAATGGTGACATTCTCAGTAAGGGTGACATTCTCAGTAATGGCGATAATCTCAGTAATGGTGATATTCTCACTAATGGTGATAATCTCAGTAATGGCGATATTCTTGGTAATGGTGATATTCTCAGTAACGTGATAATCTCAGTCATGGCAATATTCTCAGTAATAGTGATATTCTCGATAATGGTGATAATCTCAGTAATGGTGATATTCTCAGTAATGGTGATATTCTCAGTAATGGCGATAATCTCAGTAATGGTGATATTCTCACTAATGGTGATAATCTCAGTAATGGCGATATTATCGTTCAGGGCGATAATATCAGTAATGGTGATGTTCTCATTAATGGCGATATTCTCAATATTAGTGATATTCTCGGTAATGCTGATAATGTCAGTAATGGCGATAATCTCATTAATGGTGATATTCTCAGTAATGGTGATAATCTCAGTAATGGCGATAATCTCACTAATGGTGATAATCTCAGTAATCGTGATAATCTCAGCAAGGGTGATATTCTCCAGATTGGTCATAATCTCAGTAATGTTGATATTCTCGGTAATAGTGAAATTCTCGGTAATGGTGATAATCTCAGTAATGGTGATATTCTCTGTAATGCTCATAATCTCAGTAATGGTGACATTCTCGGTAATAGTGACAATCTCAGTAATGGTGATAATCTCGGTGATGGTGATAATCTCAGTAATGGTGATAATCTCAGTAATGGTGATAGTCTCGGTAATGGTGATATTCTCAGTAATGTGATAATCTCAGTCATGGCAATATTCTCAGTAATAGTGATATTCTCGATAATGGTGATAATCTCAGTAATGGCGATAATCTCAGTAATGGTGATATTCTCAGTAATGGCAATAATCTCAGTAATGGTGATTTTCTCGGAAATGGTGATAATCTCAGTAATGGCGATATTCTCAGTAATGTCGACTTTCTCAGTAATGGTGATAATCTCAGTAATGGTGATATTCTCGGTAATGGCGATACTCTCAGTAATGGCGACATTCTCATTAAGGGTGACATTCTCAGTAATGGTGATAATCTAAGTAATGGTGATATTCTCACTAATGGTGATAATCTCAGTAATGGCGATATTCTCGGTCAGGGCAATAATATCAGTAATGGTGATTTTCTCATTAATGGTGATAATCTCAATCATGGTGATATTCTCAATAGTAGTGATATTCTCGGTAATGCTGATAATTTCACTAATGGCGGTAATCTCACTAATGGTGATATTCTCAGCAATGGTGATAATCTCAGTCATGGCAATATTATCAGCAATGTTGATATACTCGGTAATGATGATAAGGTCAGTAATGGTGATATTCTCAGTAATGGTGAAAATCTCAGTAATGGTGATAATCTCAGTAATGGTGATATTCTTGGTAATGGTGATATTCTCAGTAACGTGATAATCTCAGTCATGGCAATATTCTCAGTAATAGTGATATTCTCGATAATGGTGATAATCTCAGTAATGGCGATATTCTCAGTAATGGTGATATTCTCAGTAATGGCAATAATCTCAGTAATGGTGATATTCTCGGTAATGGCGATACTCTCAGTAATGGTGACATTCTCAGTAAGGGTGACATTCTCAGTAATGGCGATAATCTCAGTAATGGTGATATTCTCACTAATGGTGATAATCTCAGTAATGGCGATATTCTTGGTAAT
This sequence comes from Carcharodon carcharias, assembly GCF_017639515.1. Lineage (NCBI taxonomy): Eukaryota > Metazoa > Chordata > Chondrichthyes > Lamniformes > Lamnidae > Carcharodon > Carcharodon carcharias. The sequence continues at coordinate 46,222,276 of NC_054492.1, forward strand.
GGTGATATTCTCAGTAACGTGATAATCTCAGTCATGGCAATATTCTCAGTAATAGTGATATTCTCGATAATGGTGATAATCTCAGTAATGGTGATATTCTCAGTAATGGTGATATTCTCAGTAATGGCGATAATCTCAGTAATGGTGATATTCTCACTAATGGTGATAATCTCAGTAATGGCGATATTATCGTTCAGGGCGATAATATCAGTAATGGTGATGTTCTCATTAATGGCGATATTCTCAATATTAGTGATATTCTCGGTAATGCTGATAATGTCAGTAATGGCGATAATCTCATTAATGGTGATATTCTCAGTAATGGTGATAATCTCAGTAATGGCGATAATCTCACTAATGGTGATAATCTCAGTAATCGTGATAATCTCAGCAAGGGTGATATTCTCCAGATTGGTCATAATCTCAGTAATGTTGATATTCTCGGTAATAGTGAAATTCTCGGTAATGGTGATAATCTCAGTAATGGTGATATTCTCTGTAATGCTCATAATCTCAGTAATGGTGACATTCTCGGTAATAGTGACAATCTCAGTAATGGTGATAATCTCGGTGATGGTGATAATCTCAGTAATGGTGATAATCTCAGTAATGGTGATAGTCTCGGTAATGGTGATATTCTCAGTAATGTGATAATCTCAGTCATGGCAATATTCTCAGTAATAGTGATATTCTCGATAATGGTGATAATCTCAGTAATGGCGATAATCTCAGTAATGGTGATATTCTCAGTAATGGCAATAATCTCAGTAATGGTGATTTTCTCGGAAATGGTGATAATCTCAGTAATGGCGATATTCTCAGTAATGTCGACTTTCTCAGTAATGGTGATAATCTCAGTAATGGTGATATTCTCGGTAATGGCGATACTCTCAGTAATGGCGACATTCTCATTAAGGGTGACATTCTCAGTAATGGTGATAATCTAAGTAATGGTGATATTCTCACTAATGGTGATAATCTCAGTAATGGCGATATTCTCGGTCAGGGCAATAATATCAGTAATGGTGATTTTCTCATTAATGGTGATAATCTCAATCATGGTGATATTCTCAATAGTAGTGATATTCTCGGTAATGCTGATAATTTCACTAATGGCGGTAATCTCACTAATGGTGATATTCTCAGTAATGGTGATAATCCCAGTAATGGCGATAATCTCAGTAATGGTGATATTCTCGGTAATGTTGTTAATCTCAGTAACACTGATAATCTCAGTAATGGTATCTCAGTAATGGTGATAATCTCAGTAATGACGATAATCTCAGTCATGGTGATAATCTCAGTAGTGGCGATAATCTCAGTGATGGTGATAATCTCAGTAATGGTGATATTCTCGGTAATTGTGATATTCTCGGTAATGATGATGATCTCAGTATTGGTGATAATCTCCGTAATGTTGATATTCTCGGTAATGGTGGTAATCTTGGTAATGACGAGAATCTCAGTAATGGTGATATACTCAGTAATGACGACATTCTCAGTAATTGTGATAATCTTAGTAATGGTGATCTTCTCAGTAATGGTGGTAATCTCAGTAATGGTGATTATCTCAGTAATGGTGATAATCTCAGTAATGCTGATATTCTCGGTAATGGTGATAATCTCAGCAATGGCGATATTCTCAGTAATGGTGATATTCTCGTAATGGTGATAATCTCAGTTATGGCGATAATCTCAGTAACGGTGATATTCTCAGCAATGGTGATAATCTCAGTCATGGCAATATTATCAGCAATGTTGATATACTCGGTAATGATGATAAGGTCAGTAATGGTGATATTCTCAGTAATGGTGAAAATCTCAGTAATGGTGATAATCTCAGTAATGGTGATATTCTTGGTAATGGTGATATTCTCAGTAACGTGATAATCTCAGTCATGGCAATATTCTCAGTAATAGTGATATTCTCGATAATGGTGATAATCTCAGTAATGGCGATATTCTCAGTAATGGTGATATTCTCAGTAATGGCAATAATCTCAGTAATGGTGATATTCTCGGTAATGGCGATACTCTCAGTAATGGTGACATTCTCAGTAAGGGTGACATTCTCAGTAATGGCGATAATCTCAGTAATGGTGATATTCTCACTAATGGTGATAATCTCAGTAATGGCGATATTCTTGGTAATGGTGATATTCTGAGTAACGTGATAATCTCAGTCATGGCAATATTCTCAGTAATAGTGATATTCTCGATAATGGTGATAATCTCAGTAATGGTGATATTCTCAGTAATGGTGATATTCTCAGTAATGGCGATAATCTCAGTAATGGTGATATTCTCACTAATGGTGATAATCTCAGTAATGGTGATATTATCGTTCAGGGCGATAATATCAGTAATGGTGATGTTCTCATTAATGGCGATATTCTCAATATTAGTGATATTCTCGGTAATGCTGATAATGTCAGTAATGGCGATAATCTCATTAATGGTGATATTCTCAGTAATGGTGATAATCTCAGTAATGGCGATAATCTCACTAATGGTGATAATCTCAGTAATCGTGATAATCTCAGCAAGGGTGATATTCTCCAGATTGGTCATAATCTCAGTAATGTTGATATTCTCGGTAATAGTGAAATTCTCGGTAATGGTGATAATCTCAGTAATGGTGATATTCTCTGTAATGCTCATAATCTCAGTAATGGTGACATTCTCGGTAATAGTGACAATCTCAGTAATGGTGATAATCTCGGTGATGGTGATAATCTCAGTAATGGTGATAATCTCAGTAATGGTGATAGTCTCGGTAATGGTGATATTCTCAGTAATGTGATAATCTCAGTCATGGCAATATTCTCAGTAATAGTGATATTCTCGATAATGGTGATAATCTCAGTAATGGCGATAATCTCAGTAATGGTGATATTCTCAGTAATGGCAATAATCTCAGTAATGGTGATTTTCTCGGAAATGGTGATAATCTCAGTAATGGCGATATTCTCAGTAATGTCGACTTTCTCAGTAATGGTGATAATCTCAGTAATGGTGATATTATCGGTAATGGCGATACTCTCAGTAATGGTGACATTCTCATTAAGGGTGACATTCTCAGTAATGGTGATAATCTAAGTAATGGTGATATTCTCACTAATGGTGATAATCTCAGTAATGGCGATATTCTCGGTCAGGGCAATAATATCAGTAATGGTGATTTTCTCATTAATGGTGATAATCTCAATCATGGTGATATTCTCAATAGTAGTGATATTCTCGGTAATGCTGATAATTTCACTAATGGCGGTAATCTCACTAATGGTGATATTCTCAGTAATGGTGATAATGCCAGTAATGGCGATAATCTCAGTAATGGTGATATTCTCGGTAATGTTGTTAATCTCAGTAACACTGATAATCTCAGTAATGGTATCTCAGTAATGGTGATAATCTCAGTAATGACGATAATCTCAGTCATGGTGATAATCTCAGTAGTGGCGATAATCTCAGTGATGGTGATAATCTCAGTAATGGTGATATTCTCGGTAATTGTGATATTCTCGGTAATGATGATGATCTCAGTATTGGTGATAATCTCCGTAATGTTGATATTCTCGGTAATGGTGGTAATCTTGGTAATGACGAGAATCTCAGTAATGGTGACATAATCAGTAATGACGACATTCTCAATAATTGTGATAATCTTAGTAATGGTGATCTTCTCAGTAATGGTGGTAATCTCAGTAATGGTGATTATCTCAGTAATGGTGATAATCTCAGTAATGCTGATATTCTCGGTAATGGTGATAATCTCAGCAATGGCGATATTCTCAGTAATGGTGATATTCTCGTAATGGTGATAATCTCAGTTATGGCGATAATCTCAGTAACGGTGATATTCTCAGCAATGGTGATAATCTCAGTCATGGCAATATTATCAGCAATGTTGATATACTCGGTAATGATGATAAGGTCAGTAATGGTGATATTCTCAGTAATGGTGAAAATCTCAGTAATGGTGATAATCTCAGTAATGGTGATATTCTTGGTAATGGTGATATTCTCAGTAACGTGATAATCTCAGTCATGGCAATATTCTCAGTAATAGTGATATTCTCGATAATGGTGATAATCTCAGTAATGGCGATATTCTCAGTAATGGTGATATTCTCAGTAATGGCAATAATCTCAGTAATGGTGATATTCTCGGTAATGGCGATACTCTCAGTAATGGTGACATTCTCAGTAAGGGTGACATTCTCAGTAATGGCGATAATCTCAGTAATGGTGATATTCTCACTAATGGTGATAATCTCAGTAATGGCGATATTCTTGGTAATGGTGATATTCTGAGTAACGTGATAATCTCAGTCATGGCAATATTCTCAGTAATAGTGATATTCTCGATAATGGTGATAATCTCAGTAATGGTGATATTCTCAGTAATGGTGATATTCTCAGTAATGGCGATAATCTCAGTAATGGTGATATTATCGTTCAGGGCGATAATATCAGTAATGGTGATGTTCTCATTAATGGCGATATTCTCAATATTAGTGATATTCTCGGTAATGCTGATAATGTCAGTAATGGCGATAATCTCATTAATGGTGATATTCTCAGTAATGGTGATAATCTCAGTAATGGCGATAATCTCACTAATGGTGATAATCTCAGTAATCGTGATAATCTCAGCAAGGGTGATATTCTCCAGATTGGTCATAATCTCAGTAATGTTGATATTCTCGGTAATAGTGAAATTCTCGGTAATGGTGATAATCTCAGTAATGGTGATAATCTCAGTAACGTCGATAATCTCAGTAATGGTGATTATCACAGTAATGGAGACAATCTCAGTAATGGTCATATTCTCTTTAATAGCGATAATCTCAGTAATGGTGATATTCTCAGTAATGACGACATTCTCAGTAATTGTGACAATCTCAGTAATGGTGATAAACTCAGGAATTTCAATAATCTCAGTAATGGTGATATTCTCCGTAATGGTGATAATCCCAGTAATGGCGATATTCTCAGTAAAGCCAACATTCCCAGTAATGTTGATAATCTCAGTAATGGTGATATTCTCAGTAATGACGACATTCTCTGTAATTGTGATATTCTCAGTAATGGCGATTATCTCAGTAATGGTGATATTCTCCAGAATGGTTATAATCTCAGTAATGGTGATATTCTCGGTAATGGCGATAATCTCAGTAATGGCGACATTCTCGGTAATGGTGACATTCTCAGTAATGGTGATAATCTCAGTAATTGTGATATTCTCATTAATGGTGATAATCTCAGTAATGGCGAAATTCTCGGTCATGGCGATAATATCAGTTATGGTGATATTCTCAGTAATGTCGATAATCTCAGTAATGGCGATATTCTTAGTAATGCTGATATTCTCGGTAGTTGTGATAATCTCAGTAATGGCGATAAACTCAGAAATGGTGATAATCTCAGTAATGGCGATAACCTCATTAATGGCGATATTCTCTGTAATGGTGATATTCTCGGTAATGTTGATAAATTCAGTAATGGTGATAATCTCAGTAATGGTATCTCAGTAATGGTGATAATCTCAGAAATGGCGATAATCTCAGTAATGGTGATAATCTCAGTAATTACGATAATCTCAGTAATGGTGGTAATCTCAGTAATGGTGATAATCTCAGTAATGGCGATAATCTCAGTAATGGTGATAATCTCAGTAATGGCGATAACCTCATTAATGGCGATATTCTCTGTAATGGTGATATTCTCGGTAATGTTGATAAATTCAGTAATGGTGATAATCTCAGTAATGGTATCTCAGTAATGGCGATAATCTCAGTAATGGTGATAATCTCAGTAATGGCGATATTCTCAGTAATGGTGATAATCTCAGTAATCTTGGTATACTCGGTAATAGTGATATTCTCGTTTATGGTGATAATCTCAGTAATGGCAATAATCTCAGTAATGGTGATTAACACAGTAATAGAGACAATCTCAGTAATGGTGATATTCTCTTTAATGGCGATAATCTCAGTAATTGAGATATTCTCAGTAATGGTGATAATCTCAATAATGGCGATATTCTCGGTCATGGCGATAATAACAGTAATGGTGATATTCTCAGTCATGTCGATAATCTCAGTAATGGCAATATTCTCAGTAATGCTGATATTCTTGGTAATTGTGATAATCTCAGTAATGGCGATAATCTCAGTAATGGTGAAATTCTCAGTAATGGTGATAATCTCAGTAATGGTGATGTTCTCAGTAATGGTGATAATCTCAGTAATGGCGATATTCTCAGTAATGGTGCTTATCTCAGTAATGGTGATAATCTCAGTAATGGTAATATTCTCGGTAATAGTCATATTTTCGGTAATAGTGATAATCTCAAAAATGGTAATAACTCAGTAATGCTACCTTTTAATGGTGATAATCTCAGAATTGGCAATAATCTCAGTAATGCTGATAATCTCAGTAATGGTGATATTCTCAGCAATGATGATAATCTCAGTAATGGTGATAATCACAGTAATGGTGATATTCTCGGTAATGATGGTAATCTCAGTAATGCTGATAATCTCTGTAATGGTATCTCTTTAATGGTTATAAACTCAGTAATGGTGATAATCTCAGTAATGGCGATAATCTCAGTAATGGTGATAATCTCAGTAATCGTGATAATCTCAACAAGGGTGATATTCTCCATAATGGTCATAATCTCAGTAACGTTGATATTCTCGGTAATAGTGAAATTCTCGGTAATGGTGATAATCTCAGTAATGGTGATAATCTCAGTAACGTCGATAATCTCAGTAATGGTGATTATCACAGTAATGGAGACAATCTCAGTAATGGTCATATTCTCTTTAATAGCGATAATCTCAGTAATGGTGATATTCTCAGTAATGGTGATAATCTCAGTAATGGCGATATTCTCGGTCATGGCGATAATAACAGTAATGGTGATATTCTCTGTAATGTCGATAATCGCAGTAATGGTGATATTCTCTGTAATGGTGATATTCTCGGTAATGTTGATAAACTCAGTAATGGTGATAATCTCAGTAATAGTATCTCAGTAATCGTGATAATCTCAGAAATGGCGAAAATCTCAGTAATGGTGATAATCTCAGTAATGGCGATAATCTCAGTAATGGTGATAATCTCAGTAATGGCGATATACTCAGTAATGGTGATAATCTCGGTAATCTTGATATTCTCGGTAATAGTGATATTCTCGTTTATGGTGATAATCTCAGTAATGGCAATAATCTCAGTAATGGTGATTAACACAGTAATGGAGACAATCTCAGTAATGGTGATATTCTCTTTAATGGCGATAATCTCAGTAATTGAGATATTCTCAGTAATGGTGATAATCTCAGTAATGGCGATATTCTCAGTAATGGTGCTTATCTCAGTAATGGTGATAATCTCAGTAATGGTGATATTCTCGGTAATAGTCATATTTTCGGTAATAGTGATAATCTCAAAAATGGTAATAACTCAGTAATGCTACCTCCGTAATGGTGATAATCTCAGAATTGGCAATAATCTCAGTAATGCTGATAATCTCAGTAATGGTGATATTCTCGGCAATGATGATAATCTCAGTAATGCTGATAATCACAGTAATGGTGATATTCTCGGTAATGATGGTAATCTCAGTAATGCTCATAATCTCTGTAATGGTATCTCTTTAATGGTTATAAACTCAGTAATGGTGATAATCTCAGTAATGGCGATAATCTCAGTAATGGTGATAATCTCAGTAATCGTGATAATCTCAGCAAGGGTGATATTCTCCATAATGGTCATAATCTCAGTAATGTTGATATTCTCGATAATAGTGAAATTCTCGGTAATGGTGATAATCTCAGTAATGGTGATAATCTCAGTAAAGTCGATAATCTCAGTAATGGTGATTATCACAGTAATGGAGACAATCTCAGTAATGGTCATATTCTCTTTAATAGCGATAATCTCAGTAATGGTGATATTCTCAGTAATGACGACATTCTCAGTAATTGTGACAATCTCAGTAATGGTGATAAACTCAGGAATTTCAATAATCTCAGTAATGGTGATATTCTCCGTAATGGTGATAATCCCAGTAATGGCGATATTCTCAGTAAAGGCAACATTCCCAGTAATGTTGATAATCTCAGTAATGGTGATATTCTCAGTAATGACGACATTCTCTGTAATCGTGATATTCTCAGTAATGGCGATTATCTCAGTAATGGTGATATTCTCCAGAATGGTTATAATCTCAGTAATGGTGATATTCTCGGTAATGGCGATAATCTCAGTAATGGCGACATTCTCGGTAATGGTGACATTCTCAGTAATGGTGATAATCTCAGTAATTGTGATATTCTCATTAATGGTGATAATCTCAGTAATGGCGAAATTCTCGGTCATGGCGATAATATCAGTTATGGTGATATTCTCAGTAATGTCGATAATCTCAGTAATGGCGATAAACTTAGAAATGGTGATAATCTCAGTAATGGCGATAACCTCATTAATGGCGATATTCTCTGTAATGGTGATATTCTCGGTAATGTTGATAAATTCAGTAATGGTGATAATCTCAGTAATGGTATCTCAGTAATGGTGATAATCTCAGAAATGGCGATAATCTCAGTAATGGTGATAATCTCAGTAATTACGAAAATCTCAGTAATGGTGGTAATCTCAGTAATGGTGATAATCTCAGTAATGGCGATAATCTCAGTAATGGTGATAATCTCAGTAATGGCGATATTCTCAGTAATGGTGATAATCTCAGTAATCTTGATATACTCGGTAATAGTGATATTCTCGTTTATGGTGATAATCTCAGTAATGGCAATAATCTCAGTAATGGTGATTAACACAGTAATAGAGACAATCTCAGTAATGGTGATATTCTCTTTAATGGCGATAATCTCAGTAATTGAGATATTCTCAGTAATGGTGATAATCTCAATAGTGGCGATATTCTCGGTCATGGCGATAATAACAGTAATGGTGATATTCTCAGTCATGTCGATAATCTCAGTAATGGCAATATTCTCAGTAATGCTGATATTCTTGGTAATTGTGATAATCTCAGTAATGGTGATAATCTCAGTAATGGTGATATTCTCAGTAATGGTGATAATCTCAGTAATGGTGATGTTCTCAGTAATGGTGATAATCTCAGTAATGGCGATATTCTCAGTAATGGTGCTTATCTCAGTAATGGTGATAATCTCAGTAATGGTGATATTCTCGGTAATAGTCATATTTTCGGTAATAGTGATAATCTCAAAAATGGTAATAACTCAGTAATGCTACCTCCGTAATGGTGATAATCTCAGAATTGGCAATAATCTCAGTAATGCTGATAATCTCAGTAATGGTGATATTCTCGGCAATGATGATAATCTCAGTAATGCTGATAATCACAGTAATGGTGATATTCTCGGTAATGATGGTAATCTCAGTAATGCTGATAATCTCTGTAATGGTATCTCTTTAATGGTTATAAACTCAGTAATGGTGATAATCTCAGTAATGGCGATAATCTCAGTAATGGTGATAATCTCAGTAATCGTGATAATCTCAACAAGGGTGATATTCTCCATAATGGTCATAATCTCAGTAATGGTGATATTCTCGGTAATAGTGAAATTCTCGGTAATGGTGATAATCTCAGTAATGGTGATAATCTCAGTAACGTCGATAATCTCAGTAATGGTGATTATCACAGTAATGGAGACAATCTCAGTAATGGTCATATTCTCTTTAATAGCGATAATCTCAGTAATGGTGATATTCTCAGTAATGGCGATATTCTCGGTCATGGCGATAATAACAGTAATGGTGATATTCTCAGTAATGTCGATAATCGCAGTAATGGCGATATTCTCTGTAATGGTGATATTCTCGGTAATGTTGATAAACTGAGTAATGATGATAATCTCAGTAATGGTATCTCAGTAATCGTGATAATCTCAGAAATGGCGAAAATCTCAGTAATGGTGATAATCTCAGTAATGGCGATAATCTCAGTAATGGTGATAATCTCAGTAATGGCGATATACTCAGTAATGGTGATAATCTCGGTAATCTTGATATTCTCGGTAATAGTGATATTCTCGTTTATGGTGATAATCTCAGTAATGGCAATAATCTCAGTAATGGTGATTAACACAGTAATGGAGACAATCTCAGTAATGGTGATATTCTCTTTAATGGCGATAATCTCAGTAATTGAGATATTCTCAGTAATGGTGATAATCTCAGTAATGGCGATATTCTCAGTAATGGTGCTTATCTCAGTAATGGTGATAATCTCAGTAATGGTGATATTCTCGGTAATAGTCATATTTTCGGTAATAGTGATAATCTCAAAAATGGTAATAACTCAGTAATGCTACCTCCGTAATGGTGATAATCTCAGAATTGGCAATAATCTCAGTAATGCTGATAATCTCAGTAATGGTGATATTCTCGGCAATGATGATAATCTCAGTAATGCTGATAATCACAGTAATGGTGATATTCTCGGTAATGATGGTAATCTCAGTAATGCTCATAATCTCTGTAATGGTATCTCTTTAATGGTTATAAACTCAGTAATGGTGATAATCTCAGTAATGGCGATAATCTCAGTAATGGTGATAATCTCAGTAATCGTGATAATCTCAGCAAGGGTGATATTCTCCATAATGGTCATAATCTCAGAAATGTTGATATTCTCGATAATAGTGAAATTCTCGGTAATGGTGATAATCTCAGTAATGGTGATAATCTCAGTAAAGTCGATAATCTCAGTAATGGTGATTATCACAGTAATGGAGACAATCTCAGTAATGGTCATATTCTCTTTAATAGCGATAATCTCAGTAATGGTGATATTCTCAGTAATGGTGATAATCTCAGTAATGGCGATATTCTCGGTCATGGCGATAATAACAGTAATGGTGATATTCTCAGTAATGTCGATAATCGCAGTAATGGCGATATTCTCAGTAATGCTGATATTCTCGGTAATTGTGATGATCTCAGTAATGGCGATAATCTCAGTAATGGTGATATTCTCAGTAATGGTGATAATCTCAGTAATGGTGTTATTCTCTGTAATGGTGATATTCTCGGTAATGTTGTGAAGCTCAGTAATGGTGATAATCTCAGTAATGGTATCTCAGTAATGGTGATAATCTCAGTAATGGTGATAATGTCAGTAATGGCAATACGCTCAGTAATGGTGATATTCACGGTAATGGTTTTAATCTCAGTGATGGTGATATTCTCGGTAATGGTGATAATCTCAGTAATGGTGATATTTTTGCCAATGGTGATAATCTCAGTAATGGCGACATTCTCAGTAATGGTGGTAATATCAGTAATGGTGATAACCTCAGTAATGGTGATATTCTCGGTAATGTTGGTAATCTTGGTAATGACGAGAATCTCAGTAATGGTGATATTCTCAGTAATGACGACATTCTCAGTAATTGTGACAATCTCAGTAATGGTGATAAACTCAGGAATTTCAATAATCTCAGTAATGGTGATATTCTCCGTAATGGTGATAATCCCAGTAATGGCGATATTCTCAGTAAAGGCAACATTCCCAGTAATGTTGATAATCTCAGTAATGATGATATTCTCAGTAATGACGACATTCTCTGTAATTGTGATATTCTCAGTAATGGCGATTATCTCAGTAATGGTGATATTCTCCAGAATGGTTATAATCTCAGTAATGGTGATATTCTCGGTAATGGCGATAATCTCAGTAATGGCGACATTCTTGGTAATGGTGACATTCTCAGTAATGGTGATAATCTCAGTAATTGTGATATTCTCATTAATGGTGATAATCTCAGTAATGGCGAAATTCTCGGTCATGGCGATAATATCAGTTATGGTGATATTCTCAGTAATGTCGATAATCTCAGTAATGGCGATATTCTTAGTAATGCTGATATTCTCGGTAGTTGTGATAATCTCAGTAATGGCAATATTCTCAGTAATAGTGATATTCTCGATAATGGTGATAATCTCAGTAATGGTGATATTCTCAGTAATGGTGATATTCTCAGTAATGGCGATAATCTCAGTAATGGTGATATTCTCACTAATGGTGATAATCTCAGTAATGGCGATATTATCGTTCAGGGCGATAATATCAGTAATGGTGATGTTCTCATTAATGGCGATATTCTCAATATTAGTGATATTCTCGGTAATGCTGATAATGTCAGTAATGGCGATAATCTCATTAATGGTGATATTCTCAGTAATGGTGATAATCTCAGTAATGGCGATAATCTCACTAATGGTGATAATCTCAGTAATCGTGATAATCTCAGCAAGGGTGATATTCTCCAGATTGGTCATAATCTCAGTAATGTTGATATTCTCGGTAATAGTGAAATTCTCGGTAATGGTGATAATCTCAGTAATGGTGATATTCTCTGTAATGCTCATAATCTCAGTAATGGTGACATTCTCGGTAATAGTGACAATCTCAGTAATGGTGATAATCTCGGTGATGGTGATAATCTCAGTAATGGTGATAATCTCAGTAATGGTGATAGTCTCGGTAATGGTGATATTCTCAGTAATGTGATAATCTCAGTCATGGCAATATTCTCAGTAATAGTGATATTCTCGATAATGGTGATAATCTCAGTAATGGCGATAATCTCAGTAATGGTGATATTCTCAGTAATGGCAATAATCTCAGTAATGGTGATTTTCTCGGAAATGGTGATAATCTCAGTAATGGCGATATTCTCAGTAATGTCGACTTTCTCAGTAATGGTGATAATCTCAGTAATGGTGATATTATCGGTAATGGCGATACTCTCAGTAATGGTGACATTCTCATTAAGGGTGACATTCTCAGTAATGGTGATAATCTAAGTAATGGTGATATTCTCACTAATGGTGATAATCTCAGTAATGGCGATATTCTCGGTCAGGGCAATAATATCAGTAATGGTGATTTTCTCATTAATGGTGATAATCTCAATCATGGTGATATTCTCAATAGTAGTGATATTCTCGGTAATGCTGATAATTTCACTAATGGCGGTAATCTCACTAATGGTGATATTCTCAGTAATGGTGATAATGCCAGTAATGGCGATAATCTCAGTAATGGTGATATTCTCGGTAATGTTGTTAATCTCAGTAACACTGATAATCTCAGTAATGGTATCTCAGTAATGGTGATAATCTCAGTAATGACGATAATCTCAGTCATGGTGATAATCTCAGTAGTGGCGATAATCTCAGTGATGGTGATAATCTCAGTAATGGTGATATTCTCGGTAATTGTGATATTCTCGGTAATGATGATGATCTCAGTATTGGTGATAATCTCCGTAATGTTGATATTCTCGGTAATGGTGGTAATCTTGGTAATGACGAGAATCTCAGTAATGGTGACATAATCAGTAATGACGACATTCTCAATAATTGTGATAATCTTAGTAATGGTGATCTTCTCAGTAATGGTGGTAATCTCAGTAATGGTGATTATCTCAGTAATGGTGATAATCTCAGTAATGCTGATATTCTCGGTAATGGTGATAATCTCAGCAATGGCGATATTCTCAGTAATGGTGATATTCTCGTAATGGTGATAATCTCAGTTATGGCGATAATCTCAGTAACGGTGATATTCTCAGCAATGGTGATAATCTCAGTCATGGCAATATTATCAGCAATGTTGATATACTCGGTAATGATGATAAGGTCAGTAATGGTGATATTCTCAGTAATGGTGAAAATCTCAGTAATGGTGATAATCTCAGTAATGGTGATATTCTTGGTAATGGTGATATTCTCAGTAACGTGATAATCTCAGTTATGGCAATATTCTCAGTAATAGTGATATTCTCGATAATGGTGATAATCTCAGTAATGGCGATATTCTCAGTAATGGTGATATTCTCAGTAATGGCAATAATCTCAGTAATGGTGATATTCTCGGTAATGGCGATACTCTCAGTAATGGTGACATTCTCAGTAAGGGTGACATTCTCAGTAATGGCGATAATCTCAGTAATGGTGATATTCTCACTAATGGTGATAATCTCAGTAATGGCGATATTCTTGGTAATGGTGATATTCTGAGTAACGTGATAATCTCAGTCATGGCAATATTCTCAGTAATAGTGATATTCTCGATAATGGTGATAATCTCAGTAATGGTGATATTCTCAGTAATGGTGATATTCTCAGTAATGGCGATAATCTCAGTAATGGTGATATTATCGTTCAGGGCGATAATATCAGTAATGGTGATGTTCTCATTAATGGCGATATTCTCAATATTAGTGATATTCTCGGTAATGCTGATAATGTCAGTAATGGCGATAATCTCATTAATGGTGATATTCTCAGTAATGGTGATAATCTCAGTAATGGCGATAATCTCACTAATGGTGATAATCTCAGTAATCGTGATAATCTCAGCAAGGGTGATATTCTCCAGATTGGTCATAATCTCAGTAATGTTGATATTCTCGGTAATAGTGAAATTCTCGGTAATGGTGATAATCTCAGTAATGGTGATAATCTCAGTAACGTCGATAATCTCAGTAATGGTGATTATCACAGTAATGGAGACAATCTCAGTAATGGTCATATTCTCTTTAATAGCGATAATCTCAGTAATGGTGATATTCTCAGTAATGACGACATTCTCAGTAATTGTGACAATCTCAGTAATGGTGATAAACTCAGGAATTTCAATAATCTCAGTAATGGTGATATTCTCCGTAATGGTGATAATCCCAGTAATGGCGATATTCTCAGTAAAGCCAACATTCCCAGTAATGTTGATAATCTCAGTAATGGTGATATTCTCAGTAATGACGACATTCTCTGTAATTGTGATATTCTCAGTAATGGCGATTATCTCAGTAATGGTGATATTCTCCAGAATGGTTATAATCTCAGTAATGGTGATATTCTCGGTAATGGCGATAATCTCAGTAATGGCGACATTCTCGGTAATGGTGACATTCTCAGTAATGGTGATAATCTCAGTAATTGTGATATTCTCATTAATGGTGATAATCTCAGTAATGGCGAAATTCTCGGTCATGGCGATAATATCAGTTATGGTGATATTCTCAGTAATGTCGATAATCTCAGTAATGGCGATATTCTTAGTAATGCTGATATTCTCGGTAGTTGTGATAATCTCAGTAATGGCGATAAACTCAGAAATGGTGATAATCTCAGTAATGGCGATAACCTCATTAATGGCGATATTCTCTGTAATGGTGATATTCTCGGTAATGTTGATAAATTCAGTAATGGTGATAATCTCAGTAATGGTATCTCAGTAATGGTGATAATCTCAGAAATGGCGATAATCTCAGTAATGGTGATAATCTCAGTAATTACGATAATCTCAGTAATGGTGGTAATCTCAGTAATGGTGATAATCTCAGTAATGGCGATAATCTCAGTAATGGTGATAATCTCAGTAATGGCGATAACCTCATTAATGGCGATATTCTCTGTAATGGTGATATTCTCGGTAATGTTGATAAATTCAGTAATGGTGATAATCTCAGTAATGGTATCTCAGTAATGGCGATAATCTCAGTAATGGTGATAATCTCAGTAATGGCGATATTCTCAGTAATGGTGATAATCTCAGTAATCTTGGTATACTCGGTAATAGTGATATTCTCGTTTATGGTGATAATCTCAGTAATGGCAATAATCTCAGTAATGGTGATTAACACAGTAATAGAGACAATCTCAGTAATGGTGATATTCTCTTTAATGGCGATAATCTCAGTAATTGAGATATTCTCAGTAATGGTGATAATCTCAATAATGGCGATATTCTCGGTCATGGCGATAATAACAGTAATGGTGATATTCTCAGTCATGTCGATAATCTCAGTAATGGCAATATTCTCAGTAATGCTGATATTCTTGGTAATTGTGATAATCTCAGTAATGGCGATAATCTCAGTAATGGTGAAATTCTCAGTAATGGTGATAATCTCAGTAATGGTGATGTTCTCAGTAATGGTGATAATCTCAGTAATGGCGATATTCTCAGTAATGGTGCTTATCTCAGTAATGGTGATAATCTCAGTAATGGTAATATTCTCGGTAATAGTCATATTTTCGGTAATAGTGATAATCTCAAAAATGGTAATAACTCAGTAATGCTACCTTTTAATGGTGATAATCTCAGAATTGGCAATAATCTCAGTAATGCTGATAATCTCAGTAATGGTGATATTCTCAGCAATGATGATAATCTCAGTAATGGTGATAATCACAGTAATGGTGATATTCTCGGTAATGATGGTAATCTCAGTAATGCTGATAATCTCTGTAATGGTATCTCTTTAATGGTTATAAACTCAGTAATGGTGATAATCTCAGTAATGGCGATAATCTCAGTAATGGTGATAATCTCAGTAATCGTGATAATCTCAACAAGGGTGATATTCTCCATAATGGTCATAATCTCAGTAACGTTGATATTCTCGGTAATAGTGAAATTCTCGGTAATGGTGATAATCTCAGTAATGGTGATAATCTCAGTAACGTCGATAATCTCAGTAATGGTGATTATCACAGTAATGGAGACAATCTCAGTAATGGTCATATTCTCTTTAATAGCGATAATCTCAGTAATGGTGATATTCTCAGTAATGGTGATAATCTCAGTAATGGCGATATTCTCGGTCATGGCGATAATAACAGTAATGGTGATATTCTCTGTAATGTCGATAATCGCAGTAATGGTGATATTCTCTGTAATGGTGATATTCTCGGTAATGTTGATAAACTCAGTAATGGTGATAATCTCAGTAATAGTATCTCAGTAATCGTGATAATCTCAGAAATGGCGAAAATCTCAGTAATGGTGATAATCTCAGTAATGGCGATAATCTCAGTAATGGTGATAATCTCAGTAATGGCGATATACTCAGTAATGGTGATAATCTCGGTAATCTTGATATTCTCGGTAATAGTGATATTCTCGTTTATGGTGATAATCTCAGTAATGGCAATAATCTCAGTAATGGTGATTAACACAGTAATGGAGACAATCTCAGTAATGGTGATATTCTCTTTAATGGCGATAATCTCAGTAATTGAGATATTCTCAGTAATGGTGATAATCTCAGTAATGGCGATATTCTCAGTAATGGTGCTTATCTCAGTAATGGTGATAATCTCAGTAATGGTGATATTCTCGGTAATAGTCATATTTTCGGTAATAGTGATAATCTCAAAAATGGTAATAACTCAGTAATGCTACCTCCGTAATGGTGATAATCTCAGAATTGGCAATAATCTCAGTAATGCTGATAATCTCAGTAATGGTGATATTCTCGGCAATGATGATAATCTCAGTAATGCTGATAATCACAGTAATGGTGATATTCTCGGTAATGATGGTAATCTCAGTAATGCTCATAATCTCTGTAATGGTATCTCTTTAATGGTTATAAACTCAGTAATGGTGATAATCTCAGTAATGGCGATAATCTCAGTAATGGTGATAATCTCAGTAATCGTGATAATCTCAGCAAGGGTGATATTCTCCATAATGGTCATAATCTCAGTAATGTTGATATTCTCGATAATAGTGAAATTCTCGGTAATGGTGATAATCTCAGTAATGGTGATAATCTCAGTAAAGTCGATAATCTCAGTAATGGTGATTATCACAGTAATGGAGACAATCTCAGTAATGGTCATATTCTCTTTAATAGCGATAATCTCAGTAATGGTGATATTCTCAGTAATGACGACATTCTCAGTAATTGTGACAATCTCAGTAATGGTGATAAACTCAGGAATTTCAATAATCTCAGTAATGGTGATATTCTCCGTAATGGTGATAATCCCAGTAATGGCGATATTCTCAGTAAAGGCAACATTCCCAGTAATGTTGATAATCTCAGTAATGGTGATATTCTCAGTAATGACGACATTCTCTGTAATCGTGATATTCTCAGTAATGGCGATTATCTCAGTAATGGTGATATTCTCCAGAATGGTTATAATCTCAGTAATGGTGATATTCTCGGTAATGGCGATAATCTCAGTAATGGCGACATTCTCGGTAATGGTGACATTCTCAGTAATGGTGATAATCTCAGTAATTGTGATATTCTCATTAATGGTGATAATCTCAGTAATGGCGAAATTCTCGGTCATGGCGATAATATCAGTTATGGTGATATTCTCAGTAATGTCGATAATCTCAGTAATGGCGATAAACTTAGAAATGGTGATAATCTCAGTAATGGCGATAACCTCATTAATGGCGATATTCTCTGTAATGGTGATATTCTCGGTAATGTTGATAAATTCAGTAATGGTGATAATCTCAGTAATGGTATCTCAGTAATGGTGATAATCTCAGAAATGGCGATAATCTCAGTAATGGTGATAATCTCAGTAATTACGAAAATCTCAGTAATGGTGGTAATCTCAGTAATGGTGATAATCTCAGTAATGGCGATAATCTCAGTAATGGCGATAATCTCAGTAATGGCGATAATCTCAGTAATGGCGATATTCTCAGTAATGGTGATAATCTCAGTAATCTTGATATACTCGGTAATAGTGATATTCTCGTTTATGGTGATAATCTCAGTAATGGCAATAATCTCAGTAATGGTGATTAACACAGTAATAGAGACAATCTCAGTAATGGTGATATTCTCTTTAATGGCGATAATCTCAGTAATTGAGATATTCTCAGTAATGGTGATAATCTCAATAGTGGCGATATTCTCGGTCATGGCGATAATAACAGTAATGGTGATATTCTCAGTCATGTCGATAATCTCAGTAATGGCAATATTCTCAGTAATGCTGATATTCTTGGTAATTGTGATAATCTCAGTAATGGTGATAATCTCAGTAATGGTGAAATTCTCAGTAATGGTGATAATCTCAGTAATGGTGATGTTCTCAGTAATGGTGATAATCTCAGTAATGGCGATATTCTCAGTAATGGTGCTTATCTCAGTAATGGTGATAATCTCAGTAATGGTAATATTCTCGGTAATAGTCATATTTTCGGTAATAGTGATAATCTCAAAAATGGTAATAACTCAGTAATGCTACCTCCGTAATGGTGATAATCTCAGAATTGGCAATAATCTCAGTAATGCTGATAATCTCAGTAATGGTGATATTCTCGGCAATGATGATAATCTCAGTAATGCTGATAATCACAGTAATGGTGATATTCTCGGTAATGATGGTAATCTCAGTAATGCTGATAATCTCTGTAATGGTATCTCTTTAATGGTTATAAACTCAGTAATGGTGATAATCTCAGTAATGGCGATAATCTCAGTAATGGTGATAATCTCAGTAATCGTGATAATCTCAACAAGGGTGATATTCTCCATAATGGTCATAATCTCAGTAATGGTGATATTCTCGGTAATAGTGAAATTCTCGGTAATGGTGATAATCTCAGTAATGGTGATAATCTCAGTAACGTCGATAATCTCAGTAATGGTGATTATCACAGTAATGGAGACAATCTCAGTAATGGTCATATTCTCTTTAATAGCGATAATCTCAGTAATGGTGATATTCTCAGTAATGGCGATATTCTCGGTCATGGCGATAATAACAGTAATGGTGATATTCTCAGTAATGTCGATAATCGCAGTAATGGCGATATTCTCTGTAATGGTGATATTCTTGGTAATGTTGATAAACTGAGTAATGATGATAATCTCAGTAATGGTATCTCAGTAATCGTGATAATCTCAGAAATGGCGAAAATCTCAGTAATGGTGATAATCTCAGTAATGGCGATAATCTCAGTAATGGTGATAATCTCAGTAATGGCGATATACTCAGTAATGGTGATAATCTCGGTAATCTTGATATTCTCGGTAATAGTGATATTCTCGTTTATGGTGATAATCTCAGTAATGGCAATAATCTCAGTAATGGTGATTAACACAGTAATGGAGACAATCTCAGTAATGGTGATATTCTCTTTAATGGCGATAATCTCAGTAATTGAGATATTCTCAGTAATGGTGATAATCTCAGTAATGGCGATATTCTCAGTAATGGTGCTTATCTCAGTAATGGTGATAATCTCAGTAATGGTGATATTCTCGGTAATAGTCATATTTTCGGTAATAGTGATAATCTCAAAAATGGTAATAACTCAGTAATGCTACCTCCGTAATGGTGATAATCTCAGAATTGGCAATAATCTCAGTAATGCTGATAATCTCAGTAATGGTGATATTCTCGGCAATGATGATAATCTCAGTAATGCTGATAATCACAGTAATGGTGATATTCTCGGTAATGATGGTAATCTCAGTAATGCTCATAATCTCTGCAATGGTATCTCTTTAATGGTTATAAACTCAGTAATGGTGATAATCTCAGTAATGGCGATAATCTCAGTAATGGTGATAATCTCAGTAATCGTGATAATCTCAGCAAGGGTGATATTCTCCATAATGGTCATAATCTCAGAAATGTTGATATTCTCGATAATAGTGAAATTCTCGGTAATGGTGATAATCTCAGTAATGGTGATAATCTCAGTAAAGTCGATAATCTCAGTAATGGTGATTATCACAGTAATGGAGACAATCTCAGTAATGGTCATATTCTCTTTAATAGCGATAATCTCAGTAATGGTGATATTCTCAGTAATGGTGATAATCTCAGTAATGGCGATATTCTCGGTCATGGCGATAATAACAGTAATGGTGATATTCTCAGTAATGTCGATAATCGCAGTAATGGCGATATTCTCAGTAATGCTGATATTCTCGGTAATTGTGATGATCTCAGTAATGGCGATAATCTCAGTAATGGTGATATTCTCAGTAATGGTGATAATCTCAGTAATGGTGTTATTCTCTGTAATGGTGATATTCTCGGTAATGTTGTGAAGCTCAGTAATGGTGATAATCTCAGTAATGGTATCTCAGTAATGGTGATAATCTCAGTAATGGTGATAATGTCAGTAATGGCAATACGCTCAGTAATGGTGATATTCTCGGTAATGGTTTTAATCTCAGTGATGGTGATATTCTCGGTAATGGTGATAATCTCAGTAATGGTGATATTTTTGCCAATGGTGATAATCTCAGTAATGGCGACATTCTCAGTAATGGTGGTAATATCAGTAATGGTGATAACCTCAGTAATGGTGATATTCTCGGTAATGTTGGTAATCTTGGTAATGACGAGAATCTCAGTAATGGTGATATTCTCAGTAATGACGACATTCTCAGTAATTGTGACAATCTCAGTAATGGTGATAAACTCAGGAATTTCAATAATCTCAGTAATGGTGATATTCTCCGTAATGGTGATAATCCCAGTAATGGCGATATTCTCAGTAAAGGCAACATTCCCAGTAATGTTGATAATCTCAGTAATGATGATATTCTCAGTAATGACGACATTCTCTGTAATTGTGATATTCTCAGTAATGGCGATTATCTCAGTAATGGTGATATTCTCCAGAATGGTTATAATCTCAGTAATGGTGATATTCTCGGTAATGGCGATAATCTCAGTAATGGCGACATTCTTGGTAATGGTGACATTCTCAGTAATGGTGATAATCTCAGTAATTGTGATATTCTCATTAATGGTGATAATCTCAGTAATGGCGAAATTCTCGGTCATGGCGATAATATCAGTTATGGTGATATTCTCAGTAATGTCGATAATCTCAGTAATGGCGATATTCTTAGTAATGCTGATATTCTCGGTAGTTGTGATAATCTCAGTAATGGCGATAAACTCAGAAATGGTGATAATCTCAGTAATGGCGATAACCTCATTAATGGCGATATTCTCTGTAATGGTGATATTCTCGGTAATGTTGATAAATTCAGTAATGGTGATAATCTCAGTAATGGTATCTCAGTAATGGTGATAATCTCAGAAATGGCGATAATCTCAGTAATGGTGATAATCTCAGTAATTACGATAATCTCAGTAATGGTGGTAATCTCAGTAATGGTGATAATCTCAGTAATGGCGATAATCTCAGTAATGGTGATAATCTCAGTAATGGCGATATTCTCAGTAATGGTGATAATCTCAGTAATCTTGATATACTCGGTAATAGTGATACTCTCATTTAATGTGATAATCTCAGTAATGGCAATAATCTCAGTAATGGTGATTAACACAGTAATGGAGACAATCTCAGTAATGGTGATATTCTCTTTAATGGCGATAATCTCAGTAATTGTGATATTCTCAGTAATGGTGATAATCTCAATAATGGCGATATTCTCGGTCATGGTGATAATAACAGTAATGGTGATATTCTCAGTAATGTCGATAATCTCAGTAATGGCGATATTCTCAGTAATGCTGATATTCTCGGTAATTGTGATAATCTCAGTAATGGCAATAATCTCAGTAATGGTGATATTATCAGTAATGGTGATAATCTCAGTAATGGCGATATTCACGGTAATGGTTATATTCACGGTAATGTTGATAAGCTCAGTAATGGTGATAATCACAGTAATGGCATCTCAGTAATGGTGATAATCTCAGTAATGATGATAATGTAAGTAATGGCAATACGCTCAGTAGTGGTGATATTCTCAGTAATGGTGATAATCTCAGTAAGGGTGATATTCTCGGTATTGGTGGTAATATCAGTAATGGTGATAATCTCATTAATGGTGATATTCTCGGTAATGGTAGTAATCTTGGTAATGACGATAATCTCAGTAATGGTGATATTCTCAGTAATGACGACATTCTCAGTAATTGTGATCATCTCAGTAATGGTGATCTTCTCAGTAATGGTGATATTCTCGGTAATGGTGATAATCTTGGTAATGACGAGAATCTCAGTAATTGTGATAATCTCAGTAATGGTGATCTTCTCAGTAATTGTGATAATCTCAGTAATGGTGATATTCTCAGCAATGGCAATAATCTCAGCAATGGTGATATTCTCGGAAATGGTGATAATCCCAGTAATGGCGATATTCTCAGTAATGTCGACTTTCTCAGTAATGGTGATAATCTCAGTAATGGTGATATTCTCAGTAATGGTGATAATCTCAGTAATGCCGATCATCTCAGTAATGGTGATTATCTCAGTAATGCTGATAATGTCAGTAATGGTGATATTCTCGGTAATGGCGATACTCTCAGTAATGGCAACATTCTCAGTTAGGGTGACATTCTCAGTAATGGTGATAATCTAAGAAATGGTGATATTCTCACTAATGGTGATAATCTCAGTAATGGCGATATTCTCGGTCAGGGCGATAATATCAGTAATGGTAATGTTCTCATTAATGGCGATAATCTCAGTCATGGCGATATTCTCAATATTAGTGATATTCTCGGTAACGCTGATAATTTCACTAATGGCGATAATCTCACTAATGGTGATATTCTCAGTAATGGTGATAATCCCAGTAATGGCGATAAACTCAGTAATGGCGATATTCTCGGTAATGTTGATAATCTCAGTAACACTGATAATCTCAGTAATGGTGATAATCTCAGTAATGACGATAATCTCAGTAATGGTGATAATCTCAGTAGTGGCAATAATCTCAGTGATGGTGATAATCTCAGTAATGGTGATATTCTCGGTAATTGTGATATTTTCGGTAATGATGATAATCTCAGTATTGGTGATATTCTCCGTAATGGTGATATTCTCGGTAATGGTGGTAATCTTGGTAATGACGAGAATTTCAGTAATGGTGATATTCTCAGTAATGACGACATTCTCAGTAATTGTGATAATCTCAGTAATGGTGATCTTCTCAGTAATGGTGATAATCTCAGTAATGGTGATTATCTCAGTAACGGTGATAATCTCAGTAATGCTGATAATCTCAGTAATGGTGATATTCTCGGTAAAGGTGATAATCTCAGTTATGGCGATAATCTCAGTAACGGTGATATTCTCAGCAATGGTGATAATCTCAGTCATGGCAATATTATCAGCAATGTTGATATACTCGGTAATGATGATGAGGTCAGTAATGGTGATATTCTCGGTAATGGTGATAATCTCAGTAATGGTAATATTCTCAGTAATGGCGATAATCTCAGTAATGGTGATATTCTCAGTAATGACGACATTCTCAGTAATTGTGACAATCTCAGTAATGGTGATAAACTCAGGAATGGCAATAATCTCAGTAACGGTGATAATCTCGGTAATGGTGATAATCCCAGTAATGGCAATATTCTCAGTAATGGCGACATTCCCAGTAAATTTGATAATCTCTGTAATGGTGATATTCTCAGTAATGACGACATTCTCTGTAATTGTGATATTCTCAGTAATGGCGATAATCTCAGTAATGGCGACATTCTCGGTAATGGTGACATTCTCAGCAATGGTGATAATCTCAGTAATTGTGATTTTCTCAGTAATGGTGATAATCTCAGTAATGGTGATATTCTCGGTAATGGTTATAATCTCAGTAATGGCGATAATCTCAGTAATGGTGATAATCTCGGTAATGGTGATAATCTCAGTAATGGCGATAATCTCAGTAATGGTGATGTTCTCAGTAATGGTGATAATCTCAGTAATGGCGATATTCTCAGTAATAGTCATATTTTCGTTAATGGTGATAATCTCAAAAATGGTAATAACTCAGTAATGGTACCTCCGTAATGGTGATAATCTCAGAATTGGCGATAATCTCAGTAATGGTGATCATCTCAGTAATGGCGATAATCTCAGTAATGCTGATAATCTCAGTAATGGTGATAATGTCAGTAATGGTGATAATCTCAGCAATGGTGATATTCTCAGTAGTGGTCATAATCTCAGTAATGTTGATATTCTCGGTAATAGTGAAATTCTCGGTAATGGTGATAATCTGAGTAATGGTGATAATCTCAGTAATGTCGATAATCTCAGTAATGGTGATTATCACAGTAATGGAGACAATCTCAGTAATGGTCATATTCTCTTTAATAGCGATAATCTCAGTAATGGTGATATTCTCAGTAATGGTGATAATCTCAGTAATGGCGATATTCTCGGTCATGGCAATAATAACAGTAATGGTGATATTCTCAGTAATGTCGATAATCGCAGTAATGGCGATATTCTCTGTAATGCTGATATTCTCGGTAATTGTGATGATCTCAGTAATGGCGATAATCTCAGTAATGTTGATATACTCAGTAATGGTGATAATCTCAGTAATGGTGATATTCTCGGTAATGTTTAGAAGCTCAGTAATGGTGGTAATCTCAGTAATGGTATCTCAGTAATGGTGATAATCTCAGTAATGGTGATAATGTCAGTAATGGCAATACGCTCAGTAATGGTGATATTCTCGGTAAGGGTTTTAATCTCAGTAATGGTGATATTCTCGGTAATGGTGATAATTAGGGTAATGGTGATATTTTTGCCAATGGTGATAATCTCAGTAATGGCGACATTCTCAGTAATGGTGGTAATATCAGTAATGGTGATAATCTCAGTCATGGTGATATTCTCGGAAATGTTGGTAATCTTGGTAAAGACGAGAATCCCAGTAATGGCGATATTCTCAGTAATGGCGACATTCCCAGTAATGCTGATAATCTCAGTAATGGTGATATTCTCCGTAATGACGACATTCTCTGTAATTGTGATATTCTCAGTAATGGCGATTATCTCAGTAATGGTGATATTCTCCAGAATGGTTATAATCTCAGTAATGGTGCTATTCTAGGTAATTGCGATAATCTCAGTGATGGCGACATTCTCGGTAATGGTGTCATTCTCAGTAATGGTGATAATCTCAGTAATTGTGATATTCTAAGTAATGGTGATATTCTCAGTAATGGCAAAATTCTCGGTCATGGCGATAATATCAGTTATGGTGATATTCTCAGTAATGTCGATAATCTCAGTAATGGCGATATTCTCAGTAATGCTGATATTCTCGGTAGTTGTGATAATCTCAGTAATGGCGATAATCTCAGAAATGGTAATATTCTCAGTAATGGCGATAATCTCATTAATGGCGATATTCTCTGTAATGGTCATATTCTCGGTAATGTTGATAAACTCAGTAATGGTGATTATCTCAGTAATGGTATCTCAGTAATGGTGATAATCTCAGAAATGGCGATAATCACAGTAATGGTGATAATCTCAGTAATGTCCATAATCTCAGTAATGGTGGTAATCTCAGTAATGGTGATAATCTCAGTAATGGCGATAATCTCAGTAATGGTGATAATCTCAGTAATGGCGATATTCTCAGTAATGGTGATAATCTCAGTAATCTTGATATTCTCGGTAATAGTGATATTCTCGTTTATGGTGATAATCTCAGTAATGGCAATAATCTCAGTAATGGTGATTATCACAGTAATGGAGACATTCTCAGTAATGGTGAAATTCTCTTTAATGGCGATAATCTCAGTAATTGTGATATTCTCAGTAATGGTGATAATCTCAATAATGGCGATATTCTCGGTCATGGCGATAATAACAGTAATGGTGATATTCTCAGTAATGTCGATAATCTCAGTAATGGTGATCTTCTCAGTAATGGTGATAATCTCAGTAATGGTGATTATCTCAGTAACGGTGATAATCTCAGTAATGCTGATATTCTCGGTAATGGTGATAATCTCAGCAATGGCGATATTCTCATTAATGGTGATATTCTCGGTAATGGTGATAATCTCAGTCATGGCAATATTATCAGCAATGTTGATATACTCGGTAATGATGATGAGGTCAGTAATGGTGATATTCTCGGTAATGGTGATAATCTCAGTAATGGTAATATTCTCAGTAATGGCGATAATCTCAGTAATGGTGATATTCTCAGTAATGACGACATTCTCAGTAATTGTGACAATCTCAGTAATGGTGATAAACTCAGGAATGGCAATAATCTCAGTAAAGGTGATAATCTCGGTAATGGTGATAATCCCAGTAATGGCGATATTCTCAGTAATGGCGACATTCCAGGTAAAGTTGATAATCTCAGTAATGGTGATATTCTCAGTAATGACGACATTCTCTGTAATTGTGATATTCTCAGTAATGGCGATTATCTCAGTAATGGTGATATTCTCCAGAATTGTTACAATCTCAGTAATGGTGATATTCTAGGTAATGGCGATAATCTCAGTAATGGCGACATTCTCGGTAATGGTGACATTCTCAGCAATGGTGATAATCTCAGTAATTGTGATTTTCTCAGTAATGGTGATAATCTCAGTAATGGTGATATTCTCGGTAATGGTTATAATCTCAGTAATGGCGATAATCTCAGTAATGGTGATAATCTCGGTAATGGTGATAATCTCCGTAATGGCGATACTCTCAGTAATGGTGATGTTCTCAGTAATGGTGATAATCTCAGTAATGGCGATATTCTCAGTAAAGGTGCTAATCTCAGTAATGGTGATAATCTCAGTAATGGTGATATTCTCGGTAATAGTCATATTTTCGGTAATGGTGAAAATCTCAAAAATTGTAATAAATCAGTAATGGTAGCTCCGTAATGGTGATAATCTCAGAATTGGTGATAATCTCAGTAATGGTGATAATCGCATTACTGGTGATAATTTCAGTAATGCTGATAATCTCAGTAATGGTGATAATGTCAGTAATGGTGATAATCTCAGCAATGGTGATATTCTCAGTAATGGTCATAATCTCAGTAATGTTGATATTCTCGGTAATAGTGAAATTCTCGGTAATGGTGATAATCTGAGTGATGGTGATAATCTCAGTAATGTCGATAATCTCAGTAATGGTGATTATCACAGTAATGGAGACAATCTCAGTAATGGTAATATTCTCTTTAATAGCGATAATCTCAGTAATGGTGATATTCTCAGTAATGGTGATAATCTCAGTAATGGCGATATTCTCGGTCATGGCGATAATAACAGTAATGGTGATATTCTCAGTAATGTCGATAATCGCAGTAATGGCGATATTCTCAGTAATGCTGATATTCTCGGTAATTGTGATGATCTCAGTAATGGCGATAATCATAGTAATGGTGATATTCTCAGTAATGGTGATAATCTCAGTAATGGTGATATTCTCGGTAATGTTGAGAAGCTCAGTAATGGTGATAATCTCAGTAATGGTATCTCAGTAATGGTGATAATCTCAGTAATGGTGATAATGTCAGTAATGGCAATACGCTCAGTAATGGTGATATTCTCGGTAATGGTTTTAATCTCAGTAATTGTGATATTCTCGGTAATGGTGATAATCTCAGTAATGGTGATATTCTCGGAAATGTTGGTAATCTTGGTAATGACGAGAATCTCAGTAATGGTGATATTCTCCAGAATGGTTATAATCTCAGTAATGGTGATATTCTAGGTAATTGCGATAATCTCAGTAATGGCGACATTCTCGGTAATGGTGACATTCTCAGTAATGGTGATAATCTCAGTAATTGTGATATTCTCAGTAATGGTGATAATCTCAGTAATGGCAAAATTCTCGGTCATGGCGATAATATCAGTTATGGTGATATTCTCAGTAATGTCGATAATCTCAGTAATGGCGATATTCTCAGTAATGCTGATATTCTCGGTAGTTGTGATAATCTCAGTAACGGCGATAATCTCAGAAATGGTGATATTCTCAGTAATGGCGATAATCTCATTAATGGCGATATTCTCTGTAATGGTCATATTCTCGGTAATGTTGATAAACTCAGTAATGGTGATTATCTCAGTAATGGTATCTCAGTAATGGTGATAATCTCAGTAATGTCGATAATCTCAGTAATGGTGGTAATCTCAGTAATGGTGATAATCTCAGTAATGGCGATAATCTCAGTAATGGTGATAATCTCAGTAATGGCGATAATATCAGTAATGGTGATTATCTCGGTAATGCTGATAATGTCAGTAATGGTGATATTCTCGGTAATGGCGATACTCTCAGTAATGGCAACATTCTCAGTTAGGGTGACATTTTCAGTAATGGTGATAATCTAAGTAATGGTGATATTCTCACTAATGGTGATAATCTCAGTAATGGCGATATTCTCGGTCAGGGCGATAATATCAGTAATGGTGATGTTCTCATTAATGGCGATAATCTCAGTCATGGCGATATTCTCAATATTATTGATATTCTCGGTAATGCTGATAATTTCACTAATGGCGATAATCTCACTAATGGTGATATTCTCAGTAATGGTGATAATCCCAGTAATGGCGATAAAGTCAGTAATGGTGATATGCTCGGTAATGTTGATAATCTCAGTAACACTGATAATCTCAGTAATGGTGATAATCTCAGTAATGGCGATAATCTCAGTAATGGTGATAATCTCAGTAGTGGCGATAATCTCAGTGATGGTGATAATCTCAGTAATGGTGATATTCTCGGTAATTGTGATATTCTCGGTAATGATGATAATCTCAGTATTGGTGATATTCTCCGTAATGGTGATATTTTCGGTAATGGTGGTAATCTTGGTAATGACGAGAATCTCAGTAATGGTGATATTCTCAGTAATGACGACATTCTCAGTAATTGTGATAATCTCAGTAATGGTGACCTTCTCAGTAATGGTGATAATCTCAGTAATGGTGATTATCTCAGTAACCGTGATAATCTCAGTAATGCTGATATTCTCAGTAATGGTCATAATCTCAGCAATGGCGATATTCTCAGTAATGCTGATATTCTCGGTAATGGTGATAATCTCAGTTATGGCGATAATCTCAGTAACAGTGATATTCTCAGTAATGGTGATAATCTCAGTAATGGCGATATTCACGGTAATGGTGATATTCTCGGTAATGTTGATAAGCTCAGCAATGGTGATAATCACAGTAATGGTATCTCAGTAATGGTGATAATCTCAGTAATGATGATAATGACAGTAATGGCAATACGCTCAGTAATGGTGATAATCTCAGTAATGGTGATATTCTCGGTAATGGTGATAATCTCAGTAATGGTGATATTTTCGCTATTGGTGATAATCTCAGTAATGGCGACATTCTCAGTAATGGTGGTAATATCAGTAATGGTGATAATCTCAGTAATGGTGATATTCTCGGTAATGGTGGTAATCTTGGTAATGACGAGATTCTCAGTAATGGTGATATTCTCTGTAATGACGACATTCTCAATAATTGTGATAATCTCAGTAATGGTGATCTTCTCAGTAATGGTGATAATCTCAGTAATGGTGATTATCTCAGTAACGGTGATAATCTCAGTAATGCTGATATTCTCGGTAATGGTGATAATCTCAGCAATGGCGATATTCTCAGTAATGGTGATATTCTCGGTAATGGTGATAGTCTCAGTTATGGCGATAATCACAGTAACGGTGATATTCTCAGCAATGGTGATAATCTCAGTCATGGCAATATTATCAGTAATGTTGATATACTCTGTAATGATGATAAGGTCAGTAATGATGATATTCTCGGTAATGGTGACAATCTCAGTAATGTTAATATTCTCAGTAATGGTGATAATCTCAGTATTGGTGATATTCTCCGTAATGGTGATATTTTCGGTAATGGTGGTAATCTTGGTAATGACGAGAATCTCAGTAATGGTGATATTCTCAGTAATGACGACATTCTCAGTAATTGTGATAATCTCAGTAATGGTGATCTTCTCAGTAATGGTAGTAATCTCAGTAATGGTGATTATCTCAGTAACGGTGATAATCTCAGTAATGCTGATATTCTCGGTAATGGTGATAATCTCAGCAA
This sequence comes from Carcharodon carcharias, assembly GCF_017639515.1. Classification (NCBI taxonomy): domain Eukaryota; kingdom Metazoa; phylum Chordata; class Chondrichthyes; order Lamniformes; family Lamnidae; genus Carcharodon; species Carcharodon carcharias. The sequence goes on from NC_054492.1 coordinate 46,252,978, forward strand.
TGGCGATATTCTCAGTAATGGTGATATTCTCGGTAATGGTGATAGTCTCAGTTATGGCGATAATCACAGTAACGGTGATATTCTCAGCAATGGTGATAATCTCAGTCATGGCAATATTATCAGTAATGTTGATATACTCCGTAATGATGATAAGGTCAGTAATGATGATATTCTCGGTAATGGTGACAATCTCAGTAATGTTAATATTCTCAGTAATGGCGATAATCTCAGTAATGGTGATAATCTCAGTAATGGTGATAATCTCAGTAATGGCGATAATATCAGTAATGGTGATTATCGCGATAATGCTGATAATGTCAGTAATGGTGATATTCTCGGTAATGGCGATACTCTCAGTAATGGCAACATTCTCAGTTAGGGTGACATTCTCAGTAATGGTGATAATCTAAGTAATGGTGATATTCTCACTAATGGTGATAATCTCAGTAATGGCAATATTCTCGGTCAGGGCGATAATATCAGTAATGGTGATGTTCTCATTAATGGCGATAATCTCAGTCATGGCGATATTCTCAATATTATTGATATTCTCGGTAATGCTGATAATTTCACTAATGGCGATAATCTCACTAATGGTGATATTCTCAGTAATGGTGATAATCCCAGTAATGGCGATAAAGTCAGTAATGGTGATATGCTCGGTAATGTTGATAATCTCAGTAACACTGATAATCTCAGTAATGGTGATAATCTCAGTAATGGCGATAATCTCAGTAATGGTGATAATCTCAGTAATGGCGATATTCTCTGTAATGGTGATAATCTCACTAATGGTTATATTCTCGGTAATTGTGATATTCTCGGTAATGATGATAATCTCAGTATTGGTGATATTCTCCCTATTGGTGATATTTTCGGTAATGGTGGTAATCTTGGTAATGACGAGAATCTCAGTAATGGTGATATTCTCAGTAATGACGACATTCTCAGTAATTGTGATAATCTCAGTAATGGTGATCTTCTCAGTAATGGTGATAATCTCAGTAATGGTGATTATCTCAGTAACGGTGATAATCTCAGTAATGCTGATATTCTCGGTAATGGTGATAATCTCAGCAATGGCGATACTCTCAGTAATGGTGATATTCTCGGTAATGGTGATAATCTCAGTTATGGCGATAATCTCAGTAACGGTGATATTCTCAGCAATGGTGATAATCTCAGTCATGGCAATATTATCAGCAATGTTGATATACTCGGTAATGATGATAAGGTCAGTAATGGTGATATTCTCGGTAATGGTGATAATCTCAGTAATGGTGATATTCTCAGTAATGGCGATAATCTCAGTAATGGTGATAATCCCAGTAATGGTGATAATCTCAGTAATGGCGATATTCACGGTAATGGTGATATTCTCGGTAATGTTGATAAGCTCAGCAATGGTGATAATCACAGTAATGGTATCTCAGTAATGGTGATAATCTCAGTAATGATGATAATGACAGTAATGGCAATACGCTCAGTAATGGTGATAATCTCAGTAATGGTGATATTCTCGGTAATGGTGATAATCTCAGTAATGGTGATATTTTCGCTATTGGTGATAATCTCAGTAATGGCGACATTCTCAGTAATGGTGGTAATATCAGTAATGGTGATAATCTCAGTAATGGTGATATTCTCGGTAATGGTGGTAATCTTGGTAATGAAGAGATTCTCAGTAATGGTGATATTCTCTGTAATGACGACATTCTCAATAATTGTGATAATCTCAGTAATGGTGATCTTCTCAGTAATGGTGATAATCTCAGTAATGGTGATTATCTCAGTAACGGTGATAATCTCAGTAATGCTGATATTCTCGGTAATGGTGATAATCTCAGCAATGGCGATATTCTCAGTAATGGTGATATTCTCGGTAATGGTGATAGTCTCAGTTATGGCGATAATCACAGTAACGGTGATATTCTCAGCAATGGTGATAATCTCAGTCATGGCAATATTATCAGTAATGTTGATATACTCTGTAATGATGATAAGGTCAGTAATGATGATATTCTCGGTAATGGTGACAATCTCAGTAATGTTAATATTCTCAGTAATGGTGATAATCTCAGTATTGGTGATATTCTCCGTAATGGTGATATTTTCGGTAATGGTGGTAATCTTGGTAATGACGAGAATCTCAGTAATGGTGATATTCTCAGTAATGACGACATTCTCAGTAATTGTGATAATCTCAGTAATGGTGATCTTCTCAGTAATGGTAGTAATCTCAGTAATGGTGATTATCTCAGTAACGGTGATAATCTCAGTAATGCTGATATTCTCGGTAATGGTGATAATCTCAGCAATGGCGATATTCTCAGTAATGGTGATATTCTCGGTAATGGTGATAGTCTCAGTTATGGCGATAATCACAGTAACGGTGATATTCTCAGCAATGGTGATAATCTCAGTCATGGCAATATTATCAGTAATGTTGATATACTCCGTAATGATGATAAGGTCAGTAATGATGATATTCTCGGTAATGGTGACAATCTCAGTAATGTTAATATTCTCAGTAATGGCGATAATCTCAGTAATGGTGATAATCTCAGTAATGGTGATAATCTCAGTAATGGCGATAATATCAGTAATGGTGATTATCGCGATAATGCTGATAATGTCAGTAATGGTGATATTCTCGGTAATGGCGATACTCTCAGTAATGGCAACATTCTCAGTTAGGGTGACATTCTCAGTAATGGTGATAATCTAAGTAATGGTGATATTCTCACTAATGGTGATAATCTCAGTAATGGCAATATTCTCGGTCAGGGCGATAATATCAGTAATGGTGATGTTCTCATTAATGGCGATAATCTCAGTCATGGCGATATTCTCAATATTATTGATATTCTCGGTAATGCTGATAATTTCACTAATGGCGATAATCTCACTAATGGTGATATTCTCAGTAATGGTGATAATCCCAGTAATGGCGATAAAGTCAGTAATGGTGATATGCTCGGTAATGTTGATAATCTCAGTAACACTGATAATCTCAGTAATGGTGATAATCTCAGTAATGGCGATAATCTCAGTAATGGTGATAATCTCAGTAGTGGCGATAATCTCAGTGATGGTGATAATCTCAGTAATGGTGATATTCTCGGTAATTGTGATATTCTCGGTAATGATGATAATCTCAGTATTGGTGATATTCTCCCTATTGGTGATATTTTCGGTAATGGTGGTAATCTTGGTAATGACGAGAATCTCAGTAATGGTGATATTCTCAGTAATGACGACATTCTCAGTAATTGTGATAATCTCAGTAATGGTGATCTTCTCAGTAATGGTGATAATCTCAGTAATGGTGATTATCTCAGTAACGGTGATAATCTCAGTAATGCTGATATTCTCGGTAATGGTGATAATCTCAGCAATGGCGATACTCTCAGTAATGGTGATATTCTCGGTAATGGTGATAATCTCAGTTATGGCGATAATCTCAGTAACGGTGATATTCTCAGCAATGCTGATAATCTCAGTCATGGCAATATTATCAGCAATGTTGATATACTCGGTAATGATGATAAGGTCAGTAATGGTGATATTCTCGGTAATGGTGATAATCTCAGTAATGTTAATATTCTCAGTAATGGCGATAATCTCAGTAATGGTGATATTCTCAGTAATGACGACATTCTCAGTAATTGTGACAATCTCAGTAATGGTGATAAACTCAGGAATGGCAATAATCTCAGTAACGGTGATAATCTCGGTAATGGTGATAATCCCAGTAATGGCGATATTCTCAGTTATGGCGACATTCCCAGTAAAGTTGATAATCTCAGTAATGGTGATATTCTCAGTAATGATGACATTCTCTGTAATTGTGATATTCTCAGTAATGGCGATTATCTCAGTAATGGTGATATTCTCCAGAATGGTTACAATCTCAGTAATGGTGATATTCTAGGTAATGGCGATAATCTCAGTAATGGCGACATTCTCGGTAATGGTGACATTCTCAGCAATGGTGATAATCTCAGTAATTGAAATATTCTCAGTAATGGTGATAATCTCAGTAATGGTGATATTCTCGGTAATGGTTATAATCTCAGCAATGGCGATAATCTCAGTAATGGTGATAATCTCAGTAATGGTGATAATCTCAGTAATGGTGATAATCTCAGCAATGGTGATAATCGCAGTAATGGCGATAATCGCAGTAATGGTGATAATCTCAGTAATGGCGATAATATCAGTAATGGTGATTATCTCGGTAATGCTGATAATGTCAGTAATGGTGATATTCTCGGTAATGGCGATACTCTCAGTAATGGCAACATTCTCAGTTAGGGTGACATTCTCAGTAATGGTGATAATCTAAGTAATGTTGATATTCTCACTAATGGTGATAATCTCAGTAATGGCGATATTCTCGGTCAGGGCGATAATATCAGTAATGGTGATGTTCTCATTAATGGCGATAATCTCAGTCATGGCGATATTCTCAATATTATTGATATTCTCGGTAATGCTGATAATTTCACTAATGGCGATAATCTCACTAATGGTGATATTCTCAGTAATGGTGATTATCTCGGTAATGCTGATAATGTCAGTAATGGTGATATTCTCGGTAATGGCGATACTCTCAGTAATGGCAACATTCTCAGTTAGGGTGACATTCTCAGTAATGGTGATAATCTAAGTAATGTTGATATTCTCACTAATGGTGATAATCTCAGTAATGGCGATATTCTCGGTCAGGGCGATAATATCAGTAATGGTGATGTTCTCATTAATGGCGATAATCTCAGTCATGGCGATATTCTCAATATTATTGATATTCTCGGTAATGCTGATAATTTCACTAATGGCGATAATCTCACTAATGGTGATATTCTCAGTAATGGTGATAATCCCAGTAATGGCGATAAAGTCAGTAATGGTGATATGCTCGGTAATGTTGATAATCTCAGTAACACTGATAATCTCAGTAATGGTGATAATCTCAGTAATGGCGATAATCTCAGTAATGGTGATAATCTCAGTAGTGGCGATAATCTCAGTGATGGTGATAATCTCAGTAATGGTGATATTCTCGGTAATTGTGATATTCTCGGTAATGATGATAATCTCAGTATTGGTGATATTCTCCGTAATGGTGATATTTTCGGTAATGGTGGTAATCTTGGTAATGACGAGAATCTCAGTAATGGTGATATTCTCAGTAATGACGACATTCTCAGTAATTGTGATAATCTCAGTAATGGTGATCTTCTCAGTAACGGTGATAATCTCAGTAATGCTGATATTCTCGGTAATGGTGATAATCTCAGTTATGGCGATAATCTCAGTAACGGTGATATTCTCAGCAATGGTTGATAATCTCAGTCATGGCAATATTATCAGCAATGTTGATATACTCGGTAATGATGATAAGGTCAGTAATGGTGATATTCTCGGTAATGGTGATAATCTCAGTAATGGTAATATTCTCAGTAATGGCGATAATCTCAGTAATGGTGATATTCTCAGTAATGACGACATTCTCAGTAATTGTGACAATCTCAGTAATGGTGATAAACTCAGGAATGGCAATAATCTCAGTAACGGTGATAATCTCGGTAATGGTGATAATCCCAGTAATGGCGATATTCTCAGTAATGGCGACATTCCCAGTAAAGTTGATAATCTCAGTAATGGTGATATTCCCAGTAATGACGACATTCTCTGTAATTGTGATATTCTCAGTAATGGCGATTATCTCAGTAATGGTGATATTCTCCAGAATGGTTACAATCTCAGTAATGGTGATATTCTAGGTAATGGCGATAATCTCAGTAATGGCGACATTCTCGGTAATGGTGACATTCTCAGCAATGGTGATAATCTCAGTAATTGAGATATTCTCAGTAATGGTGATAATCTCAGTAATGGTGATATTCTCGGTAATGGTGATAATCTCAGCAATGGCGATAATCTCAGTAATGGTGATAATCTCGGTAATGGTGATAATCTCAGTAATGGCGATAATCTCAATAATGTTGATGTTCTCAGTAATGGTGATAATCTCAGTAATGGTGATATTCTCAGTAATGGTGCTAATCTCAGTAATGGTGATAATCTCAGTAATGGTGATATTCTCGGTAATAGTCATATTTTCGGTAATGGTGATAATCTCAAAAATGGTAATAACTCAGTAATGGTACCTTCGTAATGGTGATAATCTCAGAATTGGCGATAATCTCAGTAATGGTGATTATCACAGTAATGGAGACAATCTCAGTAATGGTCATATTCTCTTTAATAGCGTTAATCTCAGTAATGGTGATATTCTCAGTAATTGTGATAATCTCAGAAATGGCGATATTCTCGGTCATGGCGATAATAACAGTAATGGTGATAATCTCAGTAATGGCGATAATATCAGTAATGGTGATTATCTCGGTAATGCTGATAATGTCAGTAATGGTGATATTCTCGGTAATGGCGATACTCTCAGTAATGGCAACATTCTCAGTTAGGGTGACATTCTCAGTAATGGTGATAATCTAAGTAATGGTGATATTCTCACTAATGGTGATAATCTCAGTAATGGCGATATTCTCGGTCAGGGCGATAATATCAGTAATGGTGATGTTCTCATTAATGGCGATAATCTCAGTCATGGCGATATTCTCAATATTATTGATATTCTCGGTAATGCTGATAATTTCACTAATGGCGATAATCTCACTAATGGTGATATTCTCAGTAATGGTGATAATCCCAGTAATGGCGATAAAGTCAGTAATGGTGATATGCTCGGTAATGTTGATAATCTCAGTAACACTGATAATCTCAGTAATGGTGATAATCTCAGTAATGGCGATAATCTCAGTAATGGTGATAATCTCAGTAGTGGCAATAATCTCAGTGATGGTGATAATCTCAGTAATGGTGATATTCTCGGTAATTGTGATATTCTCGGTAATGATGATAATCTCAGTATTGGTGACATTCTCCTTAATGGTGATATTTTCGGTAATGGTGGTAATCTTGGTAATGACGAGAATCTCAGTAATGGTGATATTCTCAGTAATGACGACATTCTCAGTAATTGTGATAATCTCAGTAATGGTGACCTTCTCAGTAATGGTGATAATCTCAGTAATGGTGATTATCTCAGTAACGGTGATAATCTCAGTAATGCTGATATTCTCGGTAATGGTGATAATCTCAGCAATGGCGATATTCTCAGTAATGCTGATATTCTCGGTAATGGTGATAATCTCAGTTATGGCGATAATCTCAGTAACGGTGATATTCTCAGTAATGGTGATAATCTCAGTAATGGCGATATTCACGGTAATGGTGATATTCTCGGTAATGTTGATAAACTCAGCAATGGTGATAATCACAGTAATGGTATCTCAGTAATGGTGATAATCTCAGTAATGGTGATATTCTCAGTAATGGTGATAATCTCAGTAATGGTGATAATCTCAGTAATGGTGATATTCTCGGTAATGGTTATAATCTCAGCAATGGCGATAATCTTAGTAATGGTGATAATCTCAGTAATGGTGATAATCTCAGTAATGGTGATAATCTCAGCAATGGTGATAATCGCAGTAATGGCGATAATCGCAGTAATGGTGATAATCTCAGTAATGACGATAATATCAGTAATGGTGATTATCTCGGTAATGCTGATAATGTCATAATGGTGATATTCTCGGTAATGGCGATACTCTCAGTAATGGCAACATTCTCAGTTAGGGTGACATTCTCAGTAATGGTGATAATCTAAGTAATGGTGATATTCTCACTAATGGTGATAATCTCAGTAATGGCGATATTCTCGGTCAGGGCGATAATATCAGTAATGGTGATGTTCTCATTAATGGCGATAATCTCAGTCATGGCGATATTCTCAATATTATTGATATTCTCGGTAATGCTGATAATTTCACTAATGGCGATAATCTCACTAATGGTGATATTCTCAGTAATGGTGATAATCCCAGTAATGGCGATAAAGTCAGTAATGGTGATATGCTCGGTAATGTTGATAATCTCAGTAACACTGATAATCTCAGTAATGGTGATAATCTCAGTAATGGCGATAATCTCAGTAATGGTGATAATCTCAGTAGTGGCGATAATCTCAGTGATGGTGATAATCTCAGTAATGGTGATATTCTCGGTAATTGTGATATTCTCGGTAATGATGATAATCTCAGTATTGGTGATATTCTCCGTAATGGTGATATTTCCGGTAATGGTGGTAATCTTGGTAATGACGAGAATCTCAGTAATGGTGATATTCTCAGTAATGACGACATTCTCAGTCATTGTGATAATCTCAGTAATGGTGATCTTCTCAGTAATGGTGATAATCTCAGTAATGCTGATATTCTCGGTAATGGTGATAATCTCAGCAATGGCGATATTCTCAGTAATGCTGATATTCTCGGTAATGGTGATAATCTCAGTTATGGCGATAATCTCAGTAACGGTGATATTCTCAGCAATGGTGATAATCTCAGTCATGGCAATATTATCAGCAATGTTGATATACTCGGTAATGATGATAAGGTCAGTAATGGTGATATTCTCGGTAATGGTGATAATCTCAGTAATGGTAATATTCTCAGTAATGGCGATAATCTCAGTAATGGTGATATTCTCAGTAATGACGACATTCTCAGTAATTGTGACAATCTCAGTAATGGTGATAAACTCAGGAATGGCAATAATCTCAGTAACGGTGATAATCTCGGTAATGGTGATAATCCCAGTAATGGCGATATTCTCAGTAATGGCGACATTCCCAGTAAAGTTGATAATCTCAGCAATGGTGATATTCTCAGTAATGGTCATAATCTCAGTAATGTTGATATTCTCGGTAATAGTGAAATTCTCCCTAATGGTGATAATCTGAGTGATGGTGATAATCTCAGTAATGTCGATAATCTCAGTAATGGTGATTATCACAGTAATGGAGACAATCTCAGTAATGGTCATATTCTCTTTAATAGCGATAATCTCAGTAATGGTGATATTCTCAGTAATGGTGATAATCTCAGTAATGGCGATATTCTCGGTCATGGCAATAATAACAGTAATGGTGATATTCTCAGTAATGTCGATAATCACAGTAATGGCGATATTCTCTGTAATGCTGATATTCTCGGTAATTGTGATGATCTCAGTAATGGCGATAATCTCAGTAATGTTGATATACTCAGTAATGGTGATAATCTCAGTAATGGTGATATTCTCGGTAATGTTTAGAAGCTCAGTAATGGTGGTAATCTCAGTAATGGTATCTCAGTAATGGTGATAATCTCAGTAATGGTGATAATGTCAGTAATGGCAATACGCTCAGTAATGGTGATATTCTCGGTAAGGGTTTTAATCTCAGTAATGGTGATATTCTCGGTAATGGTGATAATCTCAGTAATGGTGATATTTTTGCCAATGGTGATAATCTCAGTAATGGCGACATTCTCAGTAATGGTGGTAATATCAGTAATGGTGATAATCTCAGTCATGGTGATATTCTCGGAAATGTTGGTAATCTTGGTAATGACGAGAATCCCAGTAATGGCGATATTCTCAGTAATGGCGACATTCCCAGTAATGCTGATAATCTCAGTAATGGTGATATTCTCCGTAATGACGACATTCTCTGTAATTGTGATATTCTCAGTAATGGCGATTATCTCAGTAATGGTGATATTCTCCAGAATGGTTATAATCTCAGTAATGGTGCTATTCTAGGTAATTGCGATAATCTCAGTGATGGCGACATTCTCGGTAATGGTGTCATTCTCAGTAATGGTGATAATCTCAGTAATTGTGATATTCTAAGTAATGGTGATATTCTCAGTAATGGCAAAATTCTCGGTCATGGCGATAATATCAGTTATGGTGATATTCTCAGTAATGTCGATAATCTCAGTAATGGCGATATTCTCAGTAATGCTGATATTCTCGGTAGTTGTGATAATCTCAGTAATGGCGATAATCTCAGAAATGGTAATATTCTCAGTAATGGCGATAATCTCATTAATGGCGATATTCTCTGTAATGGTCATATTCTCGGTAATGTTGATAAACTCAGTAATGGTGATTATCTCAGTAATGGTATCTCAGTAATGGTGATAATCTCAGAAATGGCGATAATCACAGTAATGGTGATAATCTCAGTAATGTCCATAATCTCAGTAATGGTGGTAATCTCAGTAATGGTGATAATCTCAGTAATGGCGATAATCTCAGTAATGGTGATAATCTCAGTAATGGCGATATTCTCAGTAATGGTGATAATCTCAGTAATCTTGATATTCTCGGTAATAGTGATATTCTCGTTTATGGTGATAATCTCAGTAATGGCAATAATCTCAGTAATGGTGATTATCACAGTAATGGAGACATTCTCAGTAATGGTGAAATTCTCTTTAATGGCGATAATCTCAGTAATTGTGATATTCTCAGTAATGGTGATAATCTCAATAATGGCGATATTCTCGGTCATGGCGATAATAACAGTAATGGTGATATTCTCAGTAATGTCGATAATCTCAGTAATGGTGATCTTCTCAGTAATGGTGATAATCTCAGTAATGGTGATTATCTCAGTAACGGTGATAATCTCAGTAATGCTGATATTCTCGGTAATGGTGATAATCTCAGCAATGGCGATATTCTCATTAATGGTGATATTCTCGGTAATGGTGATAATCTCAGTCATGGCAATATTATCAGCAATGTTGATATACTCGGTAATGATGATGAGGTCAGTAATGGTGATATTCTCGGTAATGGTGATAATCTCAGTAATGGTAATATTCTCAGTAATGGCGATAATCTCAGTAATGGTGATATTCTCAGTAATGACGACATTCTCAGTAATTGTGACAATCTCAGTAATGGTGATAAACTCAGGAATGGCAATAATCTCAGTAAAGGTGATAATCTCGGTAATGGTGATAATCCCAGTAATGGCGATATTCTCAGTAATGGCGACATTCCAGGTAAAGTTGATAATCTCAGTAATGGTGATATTCTCAGTAATGACGACATTCTCTGTAATTGTGATATTCTCAGTAATGGCGATTATCTCAGTAATGGTGATATTCTCCAGAATTGTTACAATCTCAGTAATGGTGATATTCTAGGCAATGGCGATAATCTCAGTAATGGCGACATTCTCGGTAATGGTGACATTCTCAGCAATGGTGATAATCTCAGTAATTGTGATTTTCTCAGTAATGGTGATAATCTCAGTAATGGTGATATTCTCGGTAATGGTTATAATCTCAGTAATGGCGATAATCTCAGTAATGGTGATAATCTCGGTAATGGTGATAATCTCCGTAATGGCGATACTCTCAGTAATGGTGATGTTCTCAGTAATGGTGATAATCTCAGTAATGGCGATATTCTCAGTAAAGGTGCTAATCTCAGTAAGGGTGATAATCTCAGTAATGGTGATATTCTCGGTAATAGTCATATTTTCGGTAATGGTGAAAATCTCAAAAATTGTAATAAATCAGTAATGGTAGCTCCGTAATGGTGATAATCTCAGAATTGGTGATAATCTCAGTAATGGTGATAATCGCATTACTGGCGATAATTTCAGTAATGCTGATAATCTCAGTAATGGTGATAATGTCAGTAATGGTGATAATCTCAGCAATGGTGATATTCTCAGTAATGGTCATAATCTCAGTAATGTTGATATTCTCGGTAATAGTGAAATTCTCGGTAATGGTGATAATCTGAGTGATGGTGATAATCTCAGTAATGTCGATAATCTCAGTAATGGTGATTATCACAGTAATGGAGACAATCTCAGTAATGGTAATATTCTCTTTAATAGCGATAATCTCAGTAATGGTGATATTCTCAGTAATGGTGATAATCTCAGTAATGGCGATATTCTCGGTCATGGCGATAATAACAGTAATGGTGATATTCTCAGTAATGTCGATAATCGCAGTAATGGCGATATTCTCAGTAATGCTGATATTCTCGGTAATTGTGATGATCTCAGTAATGGCGATAATCATAGTAATGGTGATATTCTCAGTAATGGTGATAATCTCAGTAATGGTATCTCAGTAATGGTGATAATCTCAGTAATGGTGATAATGTCAGTAATGGCAATACGCTCATTAATGGTGATATTCTCGGTAATGGTTTTAATCTCAGTGATGGTGATATTCTCGGTAATGGTGATAATCTCAGTAATGGTGATATTTTTGCCAATGGTGCTAATCTCACTAATGGCGACATTCTCAGTAATGGTGGTAATATCAGTAATGGCGATAATCTCAGTAATGGTGATATTCTCAGTAATGGTGATAATCTCAGTAATGGTGATATTCTCGGTAATGTTGAGAAGCTCAGTAATGGTGATAATCTCAGTAATGGTATCTCAGTAATGGTGATAATCTCAGTAATGGTGATAATGTCAGTAATGGCAATACGCTCAGTAATGGTGATATTCTCGGTAATGGTTTTAATCTCAGTAATGGTGATATTCTCGGTAATGGTGATAATCTCAGTAATGGTGATATTCTCGGAAATGTTGGTAATCCTGGTAATGACGAGAATCTCAGTAATGGTGATATTCTCCAGAATGGTTATAATCTCAGTAATGGTGATATTCTAGGTAATTGCGATAATCTCAGTAATGGCGACATTCTCGGTAATGGTGACATTCTCAGTAATGGTGATAATCTCAGTAATTGTGATATTCTCAGTAATGGTGATAATCTCAGTAATGGCAAAATTCTCGGTCATGGCGATAATATCAGTTATGGTGATATTCTCAGTAATGTCGATAATCTCAGTAATGGCGATATTCTCAGTAATGCTGATATTCTCGGTAGTTGTGATAATCTCAGTAACGGCGATAATCTCAGAAATGGTGATATTCTCAGTAATGGCGATAATCTCATTAATGGCGATATTCTCTGTAATGGTGATATTCTCAGTAATGGTGATATTCTCAGTAATGGTGATGATTTCAGTAATGCTATCTCAGTTATGGTGATAATCTCAGTTATGGCGACAATTTCAGTAATGTTGGGAATTTGAGTAATGGTGATAATCTCAGTAATGGCGGTAATCTCAGTAATGGTGATATTCTCAGTAATGGTGATAATCTCTGTAATGGCGATAATCTCAGTAATGGTGATAATCTCAGTAATGGTGATATTCTCGGTAATGGCGATACTCTCAGTAATGGCAACATTCTCAGTTAGGGTGACATTTTCAGTAATGGTGATAATCTAAGTAATGGTGATATTCTCACTAATGGTGATAATCTCAGTAATGGCGATATTCTCGGTCAGGGCGATAATATCAGTAATGGTGATGTTCTCATTAATGGCGATAATCTCAGTCATGGCGATATTCTCAATATTATTGATATTCTCGGTAATGCTGATAATTTCACTAATGGCGATAATCTCACTAATGGTGATATTCTCAGTAATGGTGATAATCCCAGTAATGGCGATAAAGTCAGTAATGGTGATATGCTCGGTAATGTTGATAATCTCAGTAACACTGATAATCTCAGTAATGGCGATAATCTCAGTAATGGCGATAATCTCAGTAATGGTGATAATCTCAGTAGTGGCGATAATCTCAGTGATGGTGATAATCTCAGTAATGGTGATATTCTCGGTAATTGTGATATTCTCGGTAATGATGATAATCTCAGTATTGGTGATATTCTCCGTAATGGTGATATTTTCGGTAATGGTGGTAATCTTGGTAATGACGAGAATCTCAGTAATGGTGATATTCTCAGTAATGACGACATTCTCAGTAATTGTGATAATCTCAGTAATGGTGACCTTCTCAGTAATGGTGATAATCTCAGTAATGGTGATTATCTCAGTAACCGTGATAATCTCAGTAATGCTGATATTCTCAGTAATGGTGATAATCTCAGCAATGGCGATATTCTCAGTAATGCTGATATTCTCGGTAATGGTGATAATCTCAGTTATGGCGATAATCTCAGTAACAGTGATATTCTCAGTAATGGTGATAATCTCAGTAATGGCGATATTCACGGTAATGGTGATATTCTCGGTAATGTTGATAAGCTCAGCAATGGTGATAATCACAGTAATGGTATCTCAGTAATGGTGATAATCTCAGTAATGATGATAATGACAGTAATGGCAATACGCTCAGTAATGGTGATAATCTCAGTAATGGTGATATTCTCGGTAATGGTGATAATCTCAGTAATGCTGATATTCTCAGTAATGGTGATAATCTCAGCAATGGCGATATTCTCAGTAATGCTGATATTCTCGGTAATGGTGATAATCTCAGTTATGGCGATAATCTCAGTAACAGTGATATTCTCAGTAATGGTGATAATCTCAGTAATGGCGATATTCACGGTAATGGTGATATTCTCGGTAATGTTGATAAGCTCAGCAATGGTGATAATCACAGTAATGGTATCTCAGTAATGGTGATAATCTCAGTAATGATGATAATGACAGTAATGGCAATACGCTCAGTAATGGTGATAATCTCAGTAATGGTGATATTCTCGGTAATGGTGATAATCTCAGTAATGGTGATATTTTCGCTATTGGTGATAATCTCAGTAATGGCGACATTCTCCGTAATGGTGGTAATATCAGTAATGGTGATAATCTCAGTAATGGTGATATTCTCGGTAATGGTGGTAATCTTGGTAATGACGAGATTCTCAGTAATGGTGATATTCTCTGTAATGACGACATTCTCAATAATTGTGATAATCTCAGTAATGGTGATCTTCTCAGTAATGGTGATAATCTCAGTAATGGTGATTATCTCAGTAACGGTGATAATCTCAGTAATGCTGATATTCTCGGTAATGGTGATAATCTCAGCAATGGCGATATTCTCAGTAATGGTGATATTCTCGGTAATGGTGATAGTCTCAGTTATGGCGATAATCACAGTAACGGTGATATTCTCAGCAATGGTGATAATCTCAGTCATGGCAATATTATCAGTAATGTTGATATACTCCGTAATGATGATAAGGTCAGTAATGATGATATTCTCGGTAATGGTGACAATCTCAGTAATGTTAATATTCTCAATAATGGTGATAATCTCAGTATTGGTGATATTCTCCGTAATGGTGATATTTTCGGTAATGGTGGTAATCTTGGTAATGACGAGAATCTCAGTAATGGTGATATTCTCAGTAATGACGACATTCTCAGTAATTGTGATAATCTCAGTAATGGTGATCTTCTCAGTAATGGTAGTAATCTCAGTAATGGTGATTATCTCAGTAACGGTGATAATCTCAGTAATGCTGATATTCTCGGTAATGGTGATAATCTCAGCAATGGCGATATTCTCAGTAATGGTGATATTCTCGGTAATGGTGATAGTCTCAGTTATGGCGATAATCACAGTAACGGTGATATTCTCAGCAATGGTGATAATCTCAGTCATGGCAATATTATCAGTAATGTTGATATACTCCGTAATGATGATAAGGTCAGTAATGATGATATTCTCGGTAATGGTGACAATCTCAGTAATGTTAATATTCTCAGTAATGGCGATAATCTCAGTAATGGTGATAATCTCAGTAATGGTGATAATCTCAGTAATGGTGATAATCTCATCAATGGTGATAATCGCAGTAATGGCGATAATTGCAGTAATTGTGATAATCTCAGTAATGGCGATAATATCAGTAATGGTGATTATCGCGATAATGCTGATAATGTCAGTAATGGTGATATTCTCGGTAATGGCGATACTCTCAGTAATGGCAACATTCTCAGTTAGGGTGACATTCTCAGTAATGGTGATAATCTAAGTAATGGTGATATTCTCACTAATGGTGATAATCTCAGTAATGGCAATATTCTCGGTCAGGGCGATAATATCAGTAATGGTGATGTTCTCATTAATGGCGATATTCTCAATATTATTGATATTCTCGGTAATGCTGATAATTTCACTAATGGCGATAATCTCACTAATGGTGATATTCTCAGTAATGGTGATAATCCCAGTAATGGCGATAAAGTCAGTAATGGTGATATGCTCGGTAATGTTGATAATCTCAGTAACACTGATAATCTCAGTAATGGTGATAATCTCAGTAATGGCGATAATCTCAGTAATGGTGATAATCTCAGTAGTGGCGATAATCTCAGTGATGGTGATAATCTCAGTAATGGTGATATTCTCGGTAATTGTGATATTCTCGGTAATGATGATAATCTCAGTATTGGTGATATTCTCCCTATTGGTGATATTTTCGGTAATGGTGGTAATCTTGGTAATGACGAGAATCTCAGTAATGGTGATATTCTCAGTAATGACGACATTCTCAGTAATTGTGATAATCTCAGTAATGGTGACCTTCTCAGTAATGGTGATAATCTCAGTAATGGTGATTATCTCAGTAACGGTGATAATCTCAGTAACGCTGATATTCTCGGTAATGGTGATAATCTCAGCAATGGCGATACTCTCAGTAATGGTGATATTCTCGGTAATGGTGATAATCTCAGTTATGGCGATAATCTCAGTAACGGTGATATTCTCAGCAATGGTGATAATCTCAGTCATGGCAATATTATCAGCAATGTTGATATACTCGGTAATGATGATAAGGTCAGTAATGGTGATATTCTCGGTAATGGTGATAATCTCAGTAATGTTAATATTCTCAGTAATGGCGATAATCTCAGTAATGGTGATATTCTCAGTAATGACGACATTCTCAGTAATTGTGACAATCTCAGTAATGGTGATAAACTCAGGAATGGCAATAATCTCAGTAACGGTGATAATCTCGGTAATGGTGATAATCCCAGTAATGGCGATATTCTCAGTAATGGCGACATTCCCAGTAAAGTTGATAATCTCAGTAATGGTGATATTCTCAGTAATGACGACATTCTCTGTAATTGTGATATTCTCAGTAATGGCGATTATCTCAGTAATGGTGATATTCTCCAGAATGGTTACAATCTCAGTAATGGTGATATTCTAGGTAATGGCGATAAACTCAGTAATGGCGACATTCTCGGTAATGGTGACATTCTCAGCAATGGTGATAATCTCAGTAATTGAGATATTCTCAGTAATGGTGATAATCTCAGTAATGGTGATATTCTCGGTAATGGTTATAATCTCAGCAATGGCGATAATCTCAGTAAAGGTGATAATCTCAGTAATGGTGATAATCTCAGCAATGGTGATAATCGCAGTAATGGCGATAATCGCAGTAATGGTGATAATCTCAGTAATGGCGATAATATCAGTAATGGTGATTATCTCGGTAATGCTGATAATGTCAGTAATGGTGATATTCTCGGTAATGGCGATACTCTCAGTAATGGCAACATTCTCAGTTAGGGTGACATTCTCAGTAATGGTGATAATCTAAGTAATGTTGATATTCTCACTAATGGTGATAATCTCAGTAATGGCGATATTCTCGGTCAGGGCGATAATATCAGTAATGGTGATGTTCTCATTAATGGCGATAATCTCAGTCATGGCGATATTCTCAATATTATTGATATTCTCGGTAATGCTGATAATTTCACTAATGGCGATAATCTCACTAATGGTGATATTCTCAGTAATGGTGATAATCCCAGTAATGGCGATAAAGTCAGTAATGGTGATATGCTCGGTAATGTTGATAATCTCAGTAACACTGATAATCTCAGTAATGGTGATAATCTCAGTAATGGCGATAATCTCAGTAATGGTGATAATCTCAGTAGTGGCGATAATCTCAGTGATGGTGATAATCTCAGTAATGGTGATATTCTCGGTAATTGTGATATTCTCGGTAATGATGATAATCTCAGTATTGGTGATATTCTCCGTAATGGTGATATTTTCGGTAATGGTGGTAATCTTGGTAATGACGAGAATCTCAGTAATGGTGATAATCTCAGTAATGACGACATTCTCAGTAATTGTGATAATCTCAGTAATGGTGATCTTCTCAGTAACGGTGATAATCTCAGTAATGCTGATATTCTCGGTAATGGTGATAATCTCAGCAATGGCGATATTCTCAGTAATGCTGATATTCTCGGTAATGGTGATAATCTCAGTTATGGCGATAATCTCAGTAACGGTGATATTCTCAGCAATGGTTGATAATCTCAGTCATGGCAATATTATCAGCAATGTTGATATACTCGGTAATGATGATAAGGTCAGTAATGGTGATATTCTCGGTAATGGTGATAATCTCAGTAATGGTAATATTCTCAGTAATGGCGATAATCTCAGTAATGGTGATATTCTCAGTAATGACGACTTTCTCAGTAATTGTGACAATCTCAGTAATGGTGATAAACTCAGGAATGGCAATAATCTCAGTAACGGTGATAATCTCGGTAATGGTGATAATCCCAGTAATGGCGATATTCTCAGTAATGGCGACATTCCCAGTAAAGTTGATAATCTCAGTAATGGTGATATTCTCAGTAATGACGACATTCTCTGTAATTGTGATATTCTCAGTAATGGCGATTATCTCAGTAATGGTGATATTCTCCAGAATGGTTACAATCTCAGTAATGGTGATATTCTAGGTAATGGCGATAAACTCAGTAATGGCGACATTCTCGGTAATGGTGACATTCTCAGCAATGGTGATAATGTCAGTAATTGAGATATTCTCAGTAATGGTGATAATCTCAGTAATGGTGATATTCTCGGTAATGGTTATAATCTCAGCAATGGCGATAATCTCAGTAATGGTGATAATCTCAGTAATGGTGATAATCTCAGCAATGGTGATAATCACAGTAATGGCGATAATCTCAGTAGTGGCGATAATCTCAGTGATGGTGATAATCTCAGTAATGGTGATATTCTCGGTAATTGTGATATTCTCGGTAATGATGATAATCTCAGTATTGGTGATATTCTCCGTAATGGTGATATTTTCGGTAATGGTGGTAATCTTGGTAATGACGAGAATCTCAGTAATGGTGATATTCTCAGTAATGACGACATTCTCAGTAATTGTGATAATCTCAGTAATGGTGATCTTCTCAGTAACGGTGATAATCTCAGTAATGCTGATATTCTCGGTAATGGTGATAATCTCAGCAATGGCGATATTCTCAGTAATGCTGATATTCTCGGTAATGGTGATAATCTCAGTTATGGCGATAATCTCAGTAACGGTGATATTCTCAGCAATGGTTGATAATCTCAGTCATGGCAATATTATCAGCAATGTTGATATACTCGGTAATGATGATAAGGTCAGTAATGGTGATATTCTCGGTAATGGTGATAATCTCAGTAATGGTAATATTCTCAGTAATGGCGATAATCTCAGTAATGGTGATATTCTCAGTAATGACGACATTCTCAGTAATTGTGACAATCTCAGTAATGGTGATAAACTCAGGAATGGCAATAATCTCAGTAACGGTGATAATCTCGGTAATGGTGATAATCCCAGTAATGGCGATATTCTCAGTAATGGCGACATTCCCAGTAAAGTTGATAATCTCAGTAATGGTGATATTCTCAGTAATGACGACATTCTCTGTAATTGTGATATTCTCAGTAATGGCGATTATCTCAGTAATGGTGATATTCTCCAGAATGGTTACAATCTCAGTAATGGTGATATTCTAGGTAATGGCGATAATCTCAGTAATGGCGACATTCTCGGTAATGGTGACATTCTCAGCAATGGTGATAATCTCAGTAATTGAGATATTCTCAGTAATGGTGATAATCTCAGTAATGGTGATATTCTCGGTAATGGTGATAATCTCAGCAATGGCGATAATCTCAGTAATGGTGATAATCTCGGTAATGGTGATAATCTCAGTAATGGCGATAATCTCAATAATGTTGATGTTCTCAGTAATGGTGATAATCTCAGTAATGGTGATATTCTCAGTAATGGTGCTAATCTCAGTAATGGTGATAATCTCAGTAATGGTGATATTCTCGGTAATAGTCATATTTTCGGTAATGGTGATAATCTCAAAAATGGTAATAACTCAGTAATGGTACCTCCGTACTGGTGATAATCTCAGAATTGGCGATAATCTCAGTAATGGTGATTATCACAGTAATGGAGACAATCTCAGTAATGGTCATATTCTCTTTAATAGCGTTAATCTCAGTAATGGTGATATTCTCAGTAATTGTGATAATCTCAGTAATGGCGATATTCTCGGTCATGGCGATAATAACAGCAATGGTGATAATCTCAGTAATGGCGATAATATCAGTAATGGTGATTATCTCGGTAATGCTGATAAAGTCAGTAATGGTGATATGCTCGGTAATGTTGATAATCTCAGTAACACTGATAATCTCAGTAATGGTGATAATCTCAGTAATGGCGATAATCTCAGTAATGGTGATAATCTCAGTAGTGGCGATAATCTCAGTGATGGTGATAATCTCAGTAATGGTGATATTCTCGGTAATTGTGATATTCTCGGTAATGATGATAATCTCAGTATTGGTGATATTCTCCGTAATGGTCATATTTTTGGTAATGGTGGTAATCTTGGTAATGACGAGAATCTCAGTAATGGTGATATTCTCAGTAATGACGACATTCTCAGTAATTGTGATAATCTCAGTAATGGTGACCTTCTCAGTAATGGTGATAATCTCAGTAATGGTGATTATCTCAGTAACGGTGATAATCTCAGTAATGCTGATATTCTCGGTAATGGTGATAATCTCAGCAATGGCGATATTCTCAGTAATGCTGATATTCTCGGTAATGGTGATAATCTCAGTTATGGCGATAATCTCAGTAACGGTGATATTCTCAGTAATGGTGATAATCTCAGTAATGGCGATATTCACGGTAATGGTGATATTCTCGGTAATGTTGATAAGCTCAGCAATGGTGATAATCACAGTAATGGTATCTCAGTAATGGTGATAATCTCAGTAATGGTGATATTCTCAGTAATGGTGATAATCTCAGTAATGGTGATAATCTCAGTAATGGTGATATTCTCGGTAATGGTTATAATCTCAGCAATGGCGATAATCTTAGTAATGGTGATAATCTCAGTAATGGTGATAATCTCAGTAATGGTGATAATCTCAGCAATGGTGATAATCGCAGTAATGGCGATAATCGCAGTAATGGTGATAATAACAGTAATGACGATAATATCAGTAATGGTGATTATCTCGGTAATGCTGATAATGTCATAATGGTGATATTCTCGGTAATGGCGATACTCTCAGTAATGGCAACATTCTCAGTTAGGGTGACATTCTCAGTAATGGTGATAATCTAAGTAATGGTGATATTCTCACTAATGGTGATAATCTCAGTAATGGCGATATTCTCGGTCAGGGCGATAATATCAGTAATGGTGATGTTCTCATTAATGGCGATAATCTCAGTCATGGCGATATTCTCAATATTATTGATATTCTCGGTAATGCTGATAATTTCACTAATGGCGATAATCTCACTAATGGTGATATTCTCAGTAATGGTGATAATCCCAGTAATGGCGATAAAGTCAGTAATGGTGATATGCTCGGTAATGTTGATAATCTCAGTAACACTGATAATCTCAGTAATGGTGATAATCTCAGTAATGGCGATAATCTCAGTAATGGTGATAATCTCAGTAGTGGCGATAATCTCAGTGATGGTGATAATCTCAGTAATGGTGATATTCTCGGTAATTGTGATATTCTCGGTAATGATGATAATCTCAGTATTGGTGATATTCTCCGTAATGGTGATATTTCCGGTAATGGTGGTAATCTTGGTAATGACGAGAATCTCAGTAATGGTGATATTCTCAGTAATGACGACATTCTCAGTCATTGTGATAATCTCAGTAATGGTGATCTTCTCAGTAATGGTGATAATCTCAGTAATGCTGATATTCTCGGTAATGGTGATAATCTCAGCAATGGCGATATTCTCAGTAATGCTGATATTCTCGGTAATGGTGATAATCTCAGTTATGGCGATAATCTCAGTAACGGTGATATTCTCAGCAATGGTGATAATCTCAGTCATGGCAATATTATCAGCAATGTTGATATACTCGGTAATGATGATAAGGTCAGTAATGGTGATATTCTCGGTAATGATGATAATCTCAGTAATGGTAATATTCTCAGTAATGGCGATAATCTCAGTAATGGTGATATTCTCAGTAATGACGACATTCTCAGTAATTGTGACAATCTCAGTAATGGTGATAAACTCAGGAATGGCAATAATCTCAGTAACGGTGATAATGTCGGTAATGGTGATAATCCCAGTAATGGCGATATTCTCAGTAATGGCGACATTCCCAGTAAAGTTGATAATCTCAGTAATGGTGATATTCTCAGTAATGACGACATTCTCTGTAATTGTGATATTCTCAGTAATGGCGATTATCTCAGTAATGGTGATATTCTAGGTAATGGCGATAATCTCACTAATTGCGACATTCTCGGTAATGGTGACATTCTCAGCAATGGTGATAATCTCAGTAATTGAGATATTCTCAGTAATGGTGATAATATCAGTAATGGCGATATTCTCGGTAATGGTTATAATCTCAGCAGTGGCGATAATCTCAGTAATGGTGATAATCTCGGTAATGGTGATAATCCCAGTAATGGCGATATTCTCAGTAATGGCGACATTCCCAGTAAAGTTGATAATCTCAGTAATGGTGATATTCTCAGTAATGACGACATTCTCTGTAATTGTGATATTCTCAGTAATGGCGATTATCTCAGTAATGGTGATATTCTAGGTAATGGCGATAATCTCAGTAATTGCGACATTCTCGGTAATGGTGACATTCTCAGCAATGGTGATAATCTCAGTAATTGAGATATTCTCAGTAATGGTGATAATATCAGTAATGGCGATATTCTCGGTAATGGTTATAATCTCAGCAATGGCGATAATCTCAGTAATGGTGATAATCTCGGAAATGGTGATAATCTCAGTAATGGCGATAATCTCAGTAATGGTGATTTTCTCAGTAATGGTGATAATCTCAGTAATGGCTATATTCTCAGTAATGGTGCTAATCTCAGTAATGGTGATAATCTCAGTAATGGTGATATTCTCGGTAATAGTCATATTTTCGTTAATGTTGATAATCTCAAAAATGGTAATAACTCAGTAATGGTACCTACGTAATGGTGATAATCTCAGAATTGGCGATAATCTCAGTAATGGTGATAATCGCAGTAATGGCGATAATCTCAGTAATGCTGATAATCTCAGTAATGGTGATAATGTCAGTAATGGTGATAATCTCAGCAATGCTGATATTCTCAGTAATGGTGATAATCTCAGTAATGTCGATAATCTCAGTAATGGTGATTATCACAGTAATGGAGACAATCTCAGTAATGGTCATATTCTCTTTAATAGCGATAATCTCAGTAATGGTGATATTCTCAGTAATGGTGATAATCTCAGTAATGGCGATATTCTCGGTCATGGCGATAATAACAGTAATGGTGATAATCTCAGTAATGGCGATAATATCAGTAATGGTGATTATCTCGGTAATGCTGATAATGTCAGTAATGGTGATATTCTCGGTAATGGCGATACTCTCAGTAATGGCAACATTCTCAGTTAGGGTGACATTCTCAGTAATGGTGATAATCTAAGTAATGGTGATATTCTCACTAATGGTGATAATCTCAGTAATGGCGATATTCTCGGTCAGGGCGATAATATCAGTAATGGTGATGTTCTCATTAATGGCGATAATCTCAGTCATGGCGATATTCTCAATATTATTGATATTCTCGGTAATGCTGATAATTTCACTAATGGCGATAATCTCACTAATGGTGATATTCTCAGTAATGGTGATAATCCCAGTAATGGCGATAAAGTCAGTAATGGTGATATGCTCGGTAATGTTGATAATCTCAGTAACACTGATAATCTCAATAATGGTGATAATCTCAGTAATGGCGGTAATCTCAGTAATGGTGATAATCTCAGTAGTGGCGATAATCTCAGTGATGGTGATAATCTCAGTAATGGTGATATTCTCGGTAATTGTGATATTCTCTGTAATGATGATAATCTCAGTATTGGTGATATTCTCCGTAATGGTGATATTTTCGGTAATGGTGGTAATCTTGGTAATGACGAGAATCTCAGTAATGGTGATATTCTCAGTAATGACGACATTCTCAGTCATTGTGATAATCTCAGTAATGGTGATCTTCTCAGTAATGGTGATAATCTCAGTAATGGTGATTATCTCAGTAACGGTGATAATCTCAGTAATGCTGATATTCTCGGTAATGGTGATAATCTCAGCAATGGCGATATTCTCAGTAATGGTGATATTCTCGGTAATGGTGATAATCTCAGTTATGGCGATAATCTCAGTAACGGTGATATTCTCAGCAATGGTGATAATCTCAGTCATGGCAATATTATCAGCAATGTTGATATACTCGGTAATGATGATAAGGTCAGTAATGGTGATATTCTCGGTAATGGTGATATTCTCAGTAATGGTAATATTCTCAGTAATGGCGATAATCTCAGTAATGATGGTATTCTCAGTAATGACGACATTCTCAGTAATTGTGACAATCTCAGTAATGGTGATAAACTCAGGAATGGCAATAATCTCAGTAACGGTGATAATCTCGGTAATGGTGATAATCCCAGTAATGGCGATATTCTCAGTAATGGCGACATTCCCAGTAAAGTTGATAATCTCAGTAATGGTGATATTCTCAGTAATGACGACATTCTCTGTAATTGTGATATTCTCAGTAATGGCGATTATCTCAGTAATGGTGATATTCTCCAGAATGGTTACAATCTCAGTAATGGTGATATTCTAGGTAATGGCGATAATCTCAGTAATGGCGACATTCTCGGTAATGGTGACATTCTCAGCAATAGTGATAATCTCAGTAATTGAGATATTCTCAGTAATGGTGATAATCTCAGTAATGGTGATATTCTCGGTAATGGTTATAATCTCAGCAATGGCGATAATCTCAGTAATGGTGATAATCTCGGTAATGGTGATAATCTCAGTAATGGCGATAATCTCAGTAATGGTGATGTTCTCAGTAATGGTGATAATCTCAGTAATGGCGATATTCTCAGTAATGGTGCTAATCTCAGTAATGGTGATAATCTCAGTAATGGTGATATTCTCGGTAATAGTCATATTTCCAGTAATGGTGATAATCTCAAAAATGGTAATAACTCAGAAATGGTACCTCTGTAATGGTGATAATCGCAGTAATGGCGATAATCACAGTAATGCTGATAATCTCAGTAATGGTAATAATGTCAGTAATGGTGATAATCTCAGCAATGCTGATATTCTCAGTAATGGTCATAATCTCAGTAATGTTGATATTCTCGGTAATAGTGAAATTCTCGGTAATGGTGATAATCTCAGTAATGGTGACAATCTCAGTAATGTCGATAATCTCAGTAATGGTGATTATCACAGTAATGGAGACAATCTCAGTAATGGTCATATTCTCTTTAATAGCAATAATCTCAGTAATGGTGATATTCTCAGTAATGGTGATAATCTCAGTAATGGCGATATTCTCGGTCATGGCGATAATAACAGTAATGGTGATAATCTCAGTAATGGCGATAATATCAGTAATGGTGATTATCTCGGTAATGCTGATAATGTCAGTAATGGTGATATTCTCGGTAATGGCGATACTCTCAGTAATGGCAACATTCTCAGTTAGGGTGACATTCTCAGTAATGGTGATAATCTAAGTAATGGTGATATTCTCACTAATGGTGATAATCTCAGTAATGGCGATATTCTCGGTCAGGGCGATAATATCAGTAATGGTGATGTTCTCATTAATGGCGATAATCTCAGTCATGGCGATATTCTCAATATTATTGATATTCTCGGTAATGCTGATAATTTCACTAATGGCGATAATCTCACTAATGGTGATATTCTCAGTAATGGTGATAATCCCAGTAATGGCGATAAAGTCAGTAATGGTGATATGCTCGGTAATGTTGATAATCTCAGTAACACTGATAATCTCAGTAATGGTGATAATCTCAGTAATGGCGATAATCTCAGTAATGGTGATAATCTCAGTAGTGGCGATAATCTCAGTGATGGTGATAATCTCAGTAATGGTGATATTCTCGGTAATCGTGATATTCTCGGTAATGATGATAATCTCAGTATTGGTGATATTCTCCGTAATGGTGATATTTTCGGTAATGGTGGTAATCTTGGTAATGACGAGAATCTCAGTAATGGTGATATTCTCAGTAATGACGACATTCTCAGTAATTGTGATAATCTCAGTAATGGTGATCTTCTCAGTAATGGTGATAATCTCAGTAATGGTGATTATCTCAGTAACGGTGATAATCTCAGTAATGCTGATATTCTCGGTAATGGTGATAATCTCAGCAATGGCGATATTCTCAGTAATGGTGATATTCTCGGTAATGGTGATAATCTCTGTTATGGCGATAATCTCAGTAACGGTGATATTCTCAGCAATGGTGATAATCTCAGTCATGGCAATATTATCAGCAATGTTGATATACTCGGTAATGATGATAAGGTCAGTAATGGGGATATTCTCAGTAATGCCGATAATCTCAGTAATGGTGATATTCTAAGTAATGACGACATTCTCAGTAATTGTGACAATCTCAGTAATGGTGATAAACTCAGGAATGGCAATAATCTCAGTAACGGTGATAATCTCGGTAACGGTGATAATCCCAGTAATGGCGATATTCTCAGTAATGGCGACATTCCCAGTAAAGTTGATAATCTCAGTAATGGTGATATTCTCAGTAATGACGACATTCTCTGTAATTGTGATATTCTCAGTAATGGCGATTATCTCAGTAATGGTGATATTCTCCAGAATGGTTACAATCTCAGTAATGGTGATATTCTAGGTAATGGCGATAATCTCACTAATTGCGACATTCTCGGTAATGGTGACATTCTCAGCAATGGTGATAATCTCAGTAATTGAGATATTCTCAGTAATGGTGATAATCTCAGTAATGGTGATATTCTCGGTAATGGTTATAATCTCAGTAATGGAGATAATCTCAGTAATGGTGATAATCTCGGTAATGGTGATAATCTCTGTAATGGCGATAATCTCAGTAATGGTGATGTTCTCAGTAATGGTGATAATCTCAGTAATGGCGATATTCTCAGTAATGGTGCTAATCTCAGTAATGGTGATAATCTCAGTAATGGTGATATTCTCGGTAATAGTCATATTTTCAGTAATGGTGATAATCTCAAAAATGGTAATAACTCAGTAATGGTACCTTTGTAATGGTGATAATCTCAGAATTGGCGATAATCTCAGTAATGCTGATAATCTCAGTAATGGTGATAATGTCAGTAATGGTGATAATCTCAGCAATGGTGATATTCTCAGTAATGGTCATAATCTCAGTAATGTTGATATTCTCGGTAATAGTGAAATTCTCGGTAATGGTGATAATCTGAGTAATGGTGATAATATCAGTAATGTCGATAATCTCAGTAATGGTGATTATCACAGTAATGGAGACAATCTCAGTAATGGTCATATTCTCTTTAATAGCGATAATCTCAGTAATGGTGATATTCTCAGTAATGGTGATAATCTCAGTAATGGCGATATTCTCGGTCATGGCGATAATAACAGTAATGGTGATATTCTCAGTAATGGCGATAATATCAGTAATGGTGATTATCTCGGTAATGCTGATAATGTCAGTAATGGTGATATTCTCGGTAATGGCGATACTCTCAGTAATGGCAACATTCTCAGTTAGGGTGACATTCTCAGTAATGGTGATAATCTAAGTAATGGTGATATTCTCACTAATGGTGATAATCTCAGTAATGGCGATATTCTCGGTCAGGGCGATAATATCAATAATGGTGATGTTCTCATTAATGGCGATAATCTCAGTCATGGCGATATTCTCAATATTATTGATATTCTCGGTAATGCTGATAATTTCACTAATGGCGATAATCTCACTAATGGTGATATTCTCAGTAATGGTGATAATCCCAGTAATGGCGATAAAGTCAGTAATGGTGATATGCTCGGTAATGTTGATAATCTCAGTAACACTGATAATCTCAGTAATGGTGATAATCTCAGTAATGGCGATAATCTCAGTAATGGTGATAATCTCAGTAGTGGCGATAATCTCAGTGATGGTGATAATCTCAGTAATGGTGATATTCTCGGTAATTGTGATATTCTCGGTAACGATGATAATCTCAGTATTGGTGATATTCTCCGTAATGGTGATATTTTCGGTAATGGTGGTAATCTTGGTAATGACGAGAATCTCAGTAATGGTGATATTCTCAGTAATGACGACATTCTCAGTAATTGTGATAATCTCAGTAATGGTGATCTTCTCAGTAATGGTGATAATCTCAGTAATGGTGATTATCTCAGTAACGGTGATAATCTCAGTAATGCTGATATTCTCGGTAATGGTGATAATCTCAGCAATGGCGATATTCTCAGTAATGCTGATATTCTCGGTAATGGTGATAATCTCAGTTATGGCGATAATCTCAGTAACGGTGATATTCTCAGCAATGGTGATAATCTCAGTCATGGCAATATTATCAGCAATGTTGATATACTCGGTAATGATGATAAGGTCAGTAATGGGGATATTCTCAGTAATGGTGATAATCTCAGTAATGGTAATATTCTCAGTAATGCCGATAATCTCAGTAATGGTGATATTCTCAGTAATGACGACATTCTCAGTAATTGTGACAATCTCAGTAATGGTGATAAACTCAGGAATGGCAATAATCTCAGTAACGGTGATAATCTCGGTAACGGTGATAATCCCAGTAATGGCGATATTCTCAGTAATGGCGACATTCCCAGTAAAGTTGATAATCTCAGTATTGGTGATATTCTCAGTAATGACGACATTCTCTGTAATTGTGATATTCTCAGTAATGGCGATTATCTCAGTAATGGTGATATTCTCCAGAATGGTTACAATCTCAGTAATGGTGATATTCTAGGTAATGGCGATAATCTCAGTAATTGCGACATTCTCGGTAATGGTGACATTCTCAGCAATGGTGATAATCTCAGTAATTGAGATATTCTCAGTAATGGTGATAATCTCAGTAATGGTGATATTCTCGGTAATGGTTATAATCTCAGCAATGGCGATAATCTCAGTAATGGTGATAATCTCGGTAATGGTGATAATCTCTGTAATGGCGATAATCTCAGTAATGGTGATGTTCTCAGTAATGGTGATAATCTCAGTAATGGCGATATTCTCAGTAATGGTGCTAATCTCAGTAATGGTGATAATCTCAGTAATGGTGATATTCTCGGTAATAGTCATATTTTCAGTAATGGTGATAATCTCAAAAATGGTAATAACTCAGTAATGGTACCTCTGTAATGGTGATAATCTCAGAATTGGCGATAATCTCAGTAATGCTGATAATCTCAGTAATGGTGATAATGTCAGTAATGGTGATAATCTCAGCAATGGTGATATTCTCAGTAATGGTCATAATCTCAGTAATGTTGATATTCTCGGTAATAGTGAAATTCTCGGTAATGGTGACATTCTCAGCAATGGTGATAATCTCAGTAATTGAGATATTCTCAGTAATGGTGATAATCTCAGTAATGGTGATATTCTCGGTAATGGTTATAATCTCAGCAATGGCGATAATCTCAGTAATGGTGATAATCTCGGTAATGGTGATAATCTCTGTAATGGCGATAATCTCAGCAATGGTGATGTTCTCAGTAATGGTGATAATCTCAGTAATGGCGATATTCTCAGTAATGGTGCTAATCTCAGTAATGGTGATAATCTCAGTAATGGTGATATTCTCGGTAATAGTCATATTTTCAGTAATGGTGATAATCTCAAAAATGGTAATAACTCAGTAATGGTACCTCTGTAATGGTGATAATCTCAGAATTGGCGATAATCTCAGTAATGCTGATAATCTCAGTAATGGTGATAATGTCAGTAATGGTGATAATCTCAGCAATGGTGATATTCTCAGTAATGGTCATAATCTCAGTAATGTTGATATTCTCGGTAATAGTGAAATTCTCGGTAATGGTGATAATCTGAGTAATGGTGATAATATCAGTAATGTCGATAATCTCAGTAATGGTGATTATCACAGTAATGGAGACAATCTCAGTAATGGTCATATTCTCTTTAATAGCGATAATCTCAGTAATGGTGATATTCTCAGTAATGGTGATAATCTCAGTAATGGCGATATTCTCGGTCATGGCGATAATAACAGTAATGGTGATATTCTCAGTAATGGCGATAATATCAGTAATGGTGATTATCTCGGTAATGCTGATAATGTCAGTAATGGTGATATTCTCGGTAATGGCGATACTCTCAGTAATGGCAACATTCTCAGTTAGGGTGACATTCTCAGTAATGGTGATAATCTAAGTAATGGTGATATTCTCACTAATGGTGATAATCTCAGTAATGGCGATATTCTCGGTCAGGGCGATAATATCGGTAATGGTGATGTTCTCATTAATGGCGATAATCTCAGTCATGGCGATATTCTCAATATTATTGATATTCTCGGTAATGCTGATAATTTCACTAATGGCGATAATCTCACTAATGGTGATATTCTCAGTAATGGTGATAATCCCAGTAATGGCGATAAAGTCAGTAATGGTGATATGCTCGGTAATGTTGATAATCTCAGTAACACTGATAATCTCAGTAATGGTGATAATCACAGTAATGGCGATAATCTCAGTAATGGTGATAATCTCAGTAGTGGCGATAATCTCAGTGATGGTGATAATCTCAGTAATGGTGATATTCTCGGTAATTGTGATATTCTCGGTAATGATGATAATCTCAGTATTGGTGATATTCTCCGTAATGGTGATATTTTCGGTAATGGTGGTAATCTTGGTAATGACGAGAATCTCAGTAATGGTGATATTCTCAGTAATGACGACATTCTCAGTAATTGTGATAATCTCAGTAATGGTGATCTTCTCAGTAATGGTGATAATCTCAGTAATGGTGATTATCTCAGTAACGGTGATAATCTCAGTAATGCTGATATTCTCGGTAATGGTGATAATCTCAGCAATGGCGATATTCTCAGTAATGCTGATATTCTCGGTAATGGTGATAATCTCAGTTATGCCGATAATCTCAGTAACGGTGATATTCTCAGCAATGGTAATAATCTCAGTCATGGCAATATTATCAGCAATGTTGATATACTCGGTAATGATGATAAGGTCAGTAATGGTGATATTCTCGGTAATGGTGATAATCTCAGTAATGGTAATATTCTCAGTAATGGCGATAATCTCAGTAATGATGATATTCTCAGTAATGACGACATTCTCCGTAATTGTGACAATCTCAGTAATGGTGATAAACTCAGGAATGGCAATAATCTCAGTAACGGTGATAATCTCGGTAATGGTGATAATCCCAGTAATGGCGATATTCTCAGTAATGGCGACATTCCCAGTAAAGTTGATAATCTCAGTAATGGTGATATTCTCAGTAATGACGACATTCTCTGTAATTGTGATATTCTCAGTAATGGCGATTATCTCAGTAATGGTGATATTCTCCAGAATGGTTACAATCTCAGTAATGGTGATATTCTAGGTAATGGCGATAATCTCAGTAATTGCGACATTCTCGGTAATGGTGACATTCTCAGCAACGGTGATAATCTCAGTAATTGAGATATTCTCAGTAATGGTGATAATCTCAGTAATGGCGATATTCTCGGTAATGGTTATAATCTCAGTAATGGTGATAATCTCAGTAATGGTGATAATCTCGGTAATGGTGATAATCTCAGTATTGGCGATAATCTCAGTAATGTTGATGTTCTCAGTAATGGTGATAATCTCAGTAATGGCGATATTCT
The DNA here is from genome assembly GCF_017639515.1 of Carcharodon carcharias. NCBI lineage: Eukaryota > Metazoa > Chordata > Chondrichthyes > Lamniformes > Lamnidae > Carcharodon > Carcharodon carcharias. The sequence goes on from NC_054492.1 coordinate 46,284,933, forward strand.
CAGTAATGGTGCTAAGCTCAGTAATGGTGATAATCTCAGTAATGGTGATATTCTCGGTAATAGTCATATTTTCAGTAATGGTGATAATCTCAAAAATGGTAATAACTCAGTAATGGTACCTCCGTAATGGTGATAATCTCAGAATTGGCGATAATCTCAGTAATGGTGGTAATCGCAATAATGGCGATAATCTCAGTAATGCTGATAATCTCAGTAATGGTGATAATGTCAGTAATGGTGATAATCTCAGCAATGTTGATATTCTCAGTAATGGTCGTAATCTCAGTAATGTTGATATTCTCGGTAATAGTGAAATTCTCGGTAATGGTGATAATCTGAGTAATGGTGATAATCTCAGTAATGTCGATAATCTCAGTAATGGTGATTATCACAGTAATGGAGACAATCTCAGTAATGGTCATATTCTCTTTAATAGCGATAATCTCAGTAATGGTGATATTCTCAGTAATGGTGATAATCTCAGTAATGGCGATATTCACGGTCATGGCGATAATAACAGTAATGGTGATAATCTCAGTAATGGCGATAATATCAGTAATTTTGATTATCTCGGTAATGCTGATAATGTCAGTAATGGTGATATTCTCGGTAATGGCGATACTCTCAGTAATGGCAACATTCTCAGTTAGGGTGACATTCTCAGTAATGGTGATAATCTAAGTAATGGTGATATTCTCACTAATGGTGATAATCTCAGTAATGGCGATATTCTCGGTCAGGGCGATAATATCAGTAATGGTGATGTTCTCATTAATGGCGATAATCTCAGTCATGGCGATATTCTCAATATTATTGATATTCTCGGTAATGCTGATAATTTCACTAATGGCGATAATCTCACTAATGGTGATATTCTCAGTAATGGTGATAATCCCAGTAATGGCGATAAAGTCAGTAATGGTGATATGCTCGGTAATGTTGATAATCTCAGTAACACTGATATTCTCAGTAATGGTGATAATCTCAGTAATGGCGATATTCTCGGTCATGGCGATAATAACAGTAATGGTGATATTCTCAGTAATGTCGATAATCGCAGTAATGGCGATATTCTCAGTAATGCTGATATTCTCGGTAATTGTGATGATCTCAGTAATGGCGATAATCTCAGTAATGGTGATATTCTCAGTAATGGCGATAATCTCAGTAATGGTGATATTCTCGGTAATGTTGAGGACCTCAGTAATGGTGATAATCTCAGTAATGGTATCTCAGTAATGGTGATAATCTCAGTAATGGTGATAATGTCAGTAATGGCAAACGCTCAGTAATGGTGATATTCGCGGTAATGGTTTTAATCTCAGTAATGGTGATATTCTCGGTAATGGTGATAATCTCAGTAATGGTGATATTTTTGCCAATGGTGATAATCTCAGTAATGGTGATATTCTCGGAAATGTTGGTTATCTTGGTAATGACGAGAATCTCAGTAATGGTGATATTCTCAGTAATGACGACATTCTCAGTAATTGTGATAATATCAGTAATGGTCATAAACTCAGGAATGGCAGTAATCTCAGTAATGGTGATATTCTCTGTAATGGTGATAATCCCAGTAATGGTGATAAACTCAGTAATGGCGACATTCCCAGTAATGTTGATAATCTCAGTAATGGTGATATTCTCAGTAATGACAAAATTCTCTGTAATTGTAATATTCTCAGTAATGGCGATTATCTCATTAATGGTGATATTCTCCTGAATGGTTAAAATCTCAGTAATGCTGATATTCTCGGTAATGGTTATAATCTCAGCAATGGCGATAATCTCAGTAATGGTGATAATCTCGGTAATGGTGATAATCTCAGTAATGGCGATAATCTCAGTAATGGTGAAGTTCTCAGTAATGGTGATAATCTCAGTAATGGCGATATTCTCAGTAATGGTGCTAATCTCAGTAATGGTGATAATCTCAGTAATGGTGATATTCTCGGTAATAGTCATATTTTCGGTAATGGTGATAATCTCAAAAATGGTAATAACTCAGTATTGGTACCTCCGTAATGGTGATAATCTCAGAATTGGCGATAATCTCAGTAATGGTGATAATCGCAGTAATGGCGATAATCTCAGTAATGCTGATAATCTCAGTAATGGTGATAATGTCAGTAATGGCGATATTTTTGCCAATGGTGATAATCTCAGTAATGGTGATATTCTCGGAAATGTTGGTTATCTTGGTAATGACGAGAATCTCAGTAATGGTGATATTCTCAGTAATGACGACATTCTCAGTAATTGTGATAATATCAGTAATGGTCATAAACTCAGGAATGGCAGTAATCTCAGTAATGGTGATATTCTCTGTAATGGTGATAATCCCAGTAATGGTGATAAACTCAGTAATGGCGACATTCCCAGTAATGTTGATAATCTCAGTAATGGTGATATTCTCAGTAATGACAAAATTCTCTGTAATTGTAATATTCTCAGTAATGGCGATTATCTCATTAATGGTGATATTCTCCTGAATGGTTAAAATCTCAGTAATGCTGATATTCTCGGTAATGGTTATAATCTCAGCAATGGCGATAATCTCAGTAATGGTGATAATCTCGGTAATGGTGATAATCTCAGTAATGGCGATAATCTCAGTAATGGTGATGTTCTCAGTAATGGTGATAATCTCAGTAATGGCGATATTCTCAGTAATGGTGCTAATCTCAGTAATGGTGATAATCTCAGTAATGGTGATATTCTCGGTAATAGTCATATTTTCGGTAATGGTGATAATCTCAAAAATGGTAATAACTCAGTATTGGTACCTCCGTAATGGTGATAATCTCAGAATTGGCGATAATCTCAGTAATGGTGATAAGCGCAGTAATGGCGATAATCTCAGTAATGCTGATAATCTCAGTAATGGTGATAATGTCAGTAATGGCGATAATCTCAGCAATGCTGATATTCTCAGTAATGGTCATAATCTCAGTAATGTTGATATTCTCGGTAATAGTGAAATTCTCGGTAATGGTGATAATCTGAGTAATGGTGATAATCTCAGTAATGTCGATAATCTCAGTAATGGTGATTATCACAGTAATGGAGACAATCTCAGTAATGGTCATATTCTCTTTAATAGCGATAATCTCAGTAATGGTGATATTCTCAGTAATGGTGATAATCTCAGTAATGGCGATATTCTCGGTCATGGCGATAATAACAGTAATGGTGATATTCTCAGTAATGTCGATAATCGCAGTAATGGCGATATTCTCAGTAATGCTGATATTCTCGGTAATTGTGATGATCTCAGTAATGGCGATAATCTCAGTAATGGTGATATTCTCAGTAATGGTGATAATCTCAGTAATGGTGATATTCTCGGTAATGTTGAGAAGCTCAGTAATGGTGATAATCTCAGTAATGGTATCTCAGTAATGGTGATAATCTCAGTAATGGTGATAATGTCAGTAATGGCAAAAGCTCAGTAATGGTGATATTCGCGGTAATGGTTTTAATCTCAGTAATGGTGATATTCTCGGTAATGATGATAATCTCAGTAATGGTGATATTTTTGCCAATGGTGATAATCTCAGTAATGGTGATATTCTCGGAAATGTTGGTTATCTTGGTAATGACGAGAATCTCAGTAATGGTGATATTCTCAGTAATGACGACATTCTCAGTAATTGTGATAATCTCAGTATTGGTCATAAACTCAGGAATGGCAATAATCTCAGTAATGGTGATATTCTCTGTAATGGTGATAATCCCAGTAATATTGATAAACTCAGTTATGGCGACATTCCCAGTAATGTTGATAATCTCAGTAATGGTGATATTCTCAGTAATTACAACATTCTCTGTAATTGTAATATTCTCAGTAACGGCGATTATCTCAGTAATGGTGATATTCTCCAGAATGGTTAAAATCTCAGTAATGGTGATATTCTCGGTAATGGCGATAATCTCAGTAATGGTGACTTTCTCGGTAATGGTGAAATTCTCAGTAATGGTGGTAATCTCAGTTATGGTGATATTGTCAGTAATGTCGATAATCTCAGTAATGGCGATATTCTCAGTAATGCTGATATTCTCGGTAGTTGTGTCAATCTCAGTAATGTCGATAATCTCAGAAATGGTGATATTCTCAGTAATGGCCATAATCTCATTAATGGCGATATTCTCTATAATGGTCAACTTCTCGGTAATGTTGATAAACTCAGTAATGGTGATAATCTCAGTAATGGTGGTAATCTCAGTAATGGTGATAATCTCAGTAATGGCGATATTCTCAGTAATGGTGATAATCTCAGTAATCTTGATATTCTTTGTAATAGTGATATTCTCGTTTATGGTGATAATCTCAGCAATGGCAACATTCTCCGTAATGGCGACATTCTCAGTAATGGCGATAATTCAGTCATGGCGATATTCTCAGTAATGGTGATAACCTCACTAATGGCGATATTTTCGGTCAAGGCGATTATCTCAGTAATGGTGATATTCTCTGTAATGGTGATAATCTCAGTAATGGCGATATTCTCAGTAATGGTGATATTCTCAGTAATGTTGATAATCTCAGTAATGCTGATAATCTCAGTAATGGTTTCTCAGTAATGGTGATAATCTCAGTAATGGTGACATTCTCGCTAATTTTGATAATCTCATTAATGTGGTAATCTCAATAATGGTATCTCAGTAATGGTGATAATCTCAGTAATGGTGATATTCTTTGTAATGGAAAAAATCATAGCAATGGTGATATTCTCGGTAATCGTGATAATCCCAGTAATGTCGATCATCTCAGTAATGGTGATTATCTCTGTAATGGTGATAATCTCAATAATGGTGTTATTTTCGGTAATGGCGATAATCTCAGTAATGGCGACATTCTCAGTAATGGCGACATTCTCAGTAATGGTGATAATCTCAGTAATGGTGATATTCTCAGTAATGGTGGTAGTCTCAGTAATGGCGATATTCTCGGTCAGGAAGATAATATCAGTAATGGTGATAATCTCGGTAATGGCGATTTTCTCAGTAAGGGTGATAATCTCAGTAATGGTGATATTCTCGGTAATGGTGATATTCTCTGTAATGTTGATAATCTCAATCAATTGCAATATTCACACTAATAGTGATATTCTCAGTAATGGTGATAATATCAGTAATGGTGATAATCTCAGTAATGGTGATATTCTCAGTAATGGAAATAATCTCAGTAATGGTGATATTCTCGTTAATGTTGATAATCCCTGCAATGGCAATCATCACAGTAATGGTGATTATCTCGGTAATGGTGATAATCTCAGTAATGGTGATATTTTTGGTAATGGCGATGATCTCAGTAATGGCAACATTCTCAGTAATGGCGGCATTCTCAGTAATGGTGATAATCTCAGTAATGGCGATATTCTCGGTCAGGGAGATAATATCGGTAATGGTGATATTCTCAGTAATGGCGATAATCTCATTCATGGCGATATTCTCAGTAATGGTGATAACCTCACTAATGGCGATATTTCCAGTCAGGGCGATAATCTCAGTAATGGTGATATTCTCAGTGATGGTGATAATCTCAGTAATGGCGATATTCTCAGTAATGGTGATATTCTCAGTAATGTTGATAATCTCAGTAATGCTGATAATCTCAGTAAAGGTATCTCAGCAATGGTGATAATTTCAGTAATGGTGATATTCTCGCTAATTTTGATAATCTCAGTAATGCTGATCATTTCAATAATGGTATCTCAGTAATGGTGATAATCTCAGTAATGGTGATAATCTCAGTAATGGCGATATACTCTGTAATGGTGAATATCTCAGTAATGGTGATATTCTCGTTAATACTGATATTCTCGGTAATGGTGATAATATCAGTAATGGCGATATTCTCAGTAATGGTGATAATCTCAGTAATGGTGATATTCTCGGTAATGGTGATATTTTCTGTAATGCTGATAATCTCAATCATGGCAATATTCACGGTTGTAGTGATATTCTCAGCAATGGTGATAATATCATTAATAGCGATAATCACAGTAATGGTGATATTCTCAGTAATGGAAATAATCTTAGTAATGGTGATATTCTCGGTAATGGTGATATTCTCAGTAATGGTGATAATCTCAGTAAGGGTGATATTTTCGGTAATGGCGATCATTTCAGTAATGTCGACATTCTCAGTAATGGCGACCTTCTCAGTAATGGTGATAATCTCAGTAATGGTGATATTCTCAGTAATGGTGATAATCTCAGTAATGGCGATATTCTCGGTCAGGGAGATAATATCAGTAATGGTGATATTCTCAGTAATGGCGATTATCTCAGTCACGGCGATATTCACAGTAATGGTGATATCCTCACTAATGGCGATATTCTCGGTCAGGGCGATAATATCAGTAATGGTGATATTCCCACTAATGGTATCTCAGTAATGGTGATAATCTCAGTAATGATGATATTCTCGGTAATGTTGTTAATCTCAGTAATGCTGATAATCTCAATACTGGTATCTCAGTAATGGTGATAATCTCAGTAATGGTGATAAGCTCAGTAATGGCGATAATCTCAGTAATGGCGATAATCTCAGTAATGGTGTTAATCTCAGTAATAGAGATATTCTCTGCAGTGGTGATAACCTCAGTAATGGCGATATTCTCGGTCAGGGCGATAATATCAGTAATGGTGATATTCTCAGTAATGGTGATATTCTCAGTCATGGTGATATTCTCAGTAATCGTGATAACCTCACTAATGGCGATATTCTCAGTCAGGGAGATAATATCAGTAATCGGGATAATCTCAATAATGGCAATATTCTCAGTATTTGTGATATTCTCGGTAATGGTGATAATCTAAGAAATGGCGATAATCTCAGTAAGGATGATATTCTCAGTAATGGTGATAATCTCAGTAATTGCGATAATCTCAGTAATGGTGATATTCTCAGTAATGGTGATATTCTCGGTAATGTTGATAATCTCAGTAATGCTGATAATCTCAATACCGGTATCTCATTAATGGCGATAATCTCAGTAATGGTGATAATCTCAGAAAAGGCGTTAATCTCAGTAATGTTGATATTCTCAGCAATGGTGATAATCTCAGTAATGGTGATATTCTCAGTAATGGTGATATTCTCGGTAATAGTGATATTCACGGGAATCGTTATAATCTCAGTAATGGTGATATTCTCAGTAATGGCGATATTCTCCGTAATGGTGATAATCTCAGTAATGGTGATAATCACAGTAATTGCGATAATCTCAGTAATGGTGATACTCTCGGTAATGGTGATAATCTCAGAAATGGCGAAAATCTCAGTAATGGTGATATTCTCAGCAATGGTGATAATCCCAGTAATGGTGATATTCTCAGTAATGGTGATAATCACAGTAATGGTGATAAACTCAGTAATGGTGATATTCTCGGTAATGGTAATTATCTGAGCAATGGCGATTTTCACAGTAATGGTGATAATCTCGGTAATGGTGATAATCTCAGTAATGGCGATAATCTCAGTAACGGTCATATATTCTCAGTAATGCTGATAATCTCAGTAAAGGCGATATTCTCAGTAATGGTGCTAATCTCAGTAATGGTGATATTCTCGGTAATAGTCATATTCTCGTTAATGGTGATAATCTCATAAATGGTAATAATCTCAGTAATGGTATCACAGAATTGGTGATAATCTCAGAATTGGCGATAATCTCAGTAATTGTGATATTCTCAGTAATGGTGATAATCTCAGTAATGGCGATAATCTCAGTAATGGTGATATTGTCAGTAATGGTGATAATCTCAGTAATGCTGATAATCTCAATAATGCTTTCTCAGTAATGGTGATAATCTCAGTAATGGTGATATTCTCATTAATAGAGATATTCTCGGTAATGGTGATAATCTCAGTAAAAGTGATAATCTAAGAAATGGTGATACTCTCGTTCATGGTGATAATCTCAGTAATGGTGATAATCTCAGTAATGGCGATAATCTCAGTAATGGTAATAATCTCAGTAATTGCGATTTTGTCAGTAATGGTGATAATCTCAGTAATGGTGATATTCTCGGTAATGGTGATATTCTTTGTAATGCTGATAATATCAATCATGGCAATATTCACAGTAATAGTGATATTCTCAGTAATGGTGATAATATCAGTAATGGCGATAATCTCAGTAATGGTGATATTCTCAGCAATGGTGATATTCTCAGGTATCGTGATAATCCCAGTAATGTGGATCATCTCAGTAATGTTGATTATCTCGGTAATGGTGATAATCTCAGTAATGGTGATATTTGCGGTAGTGGCGATATTCTCAGTAATGGTGATAATCTCAGTAATGGTGATATTCTCAGTAATGGTGATAATCTCGGTAATGGCGATATTCTCGGTCAGGGAGATAATATCAGTAATGGTGATATTCTCAGTAATTGCGATAATCTCAGTCCTGGCGATATTCTCAGTAATGGTGATAACATCACTAATGGCGATATTCTCGGTCAGGGCGATAATATCAGTAATGGTGATATTCTCAATAATGGCGATAATCTCAGTCATGGCGATATTCTCAGTATTTGTGACATTCTCGGTAATGGTGATAATCTCTTTAATTACAATAATCTCAGTAATAGTGCTATTCTCAGTAATGATGATAATCTCAGTAATGGTGATAATCTGAGTAATGCTGATAATCTCAGTTATGGTATCTCAGTAATGGTGATAATCTCAGTAATGGTGATATTCTCGGTAATGTTGATAATCTGAGTAATGCTGATAATCTCAATAATGGTATCACAGTAATGGTGAAAATCTCAGTAATGTTGATAATCTCAGTAATGGCGATATTCTCTGTAATGGTGATAATCTCAGTAAAGGTGATATTCTCATTAATAGTGATATTCTCGATAACGGTGCTAATCTCAGTAATGGTGATAATCTCAGTAATGGTGATACTCTCGGTCATGGTGATAATCTCAGTAATGGTGATAATCTCAGTAATGGCGATAATCTCAGTAATGGTGATAATCTCAGTAACGGAGATTTTCTCTGTAATGGTGATAATCTCAGTAATTGTGATATTCTCTGCAATGCTGGTAATCTCAATCATGGCAATATGCACAGTAACAGTGATATTCTCAGTAATGGTGATAATATCAGTAATGGCGATAATCTCAGTAATGGTGATATTCTCAGTAATGGTAATAATCTCAGTAATGGTGATATTCTCGGTAATCGTGATAATCCCAGTAATGTCGAACATCTCAGTAATGGTGATTATCTCGGTAATGGTGATAATCTCACTAATGGTGATATTTTCGGTAATGGCGATAATCTCAGTAATGGCGACATTCTCAGTAATGGCGACATTCTCAGTAATGGTGATAATCTCAGTCATGTCGATATTCTCAGTAATGGTGATAACCTCTCTAATGGCGATATTCTCGGTCAGGGCGATAATATCAGTAATGGTGATATTCTCAGTTAATGGTGATAATCTCAGTCATGGCGATATTCTCAGTATTTGTGATATTCTCGGTAATGGTGATAATCTCAGTAATGGTGATAATCTCAGTAATGGTGATATTCTCAGTAATGGTGATAATCTCAGTAATGTCGATAATCTCAGTAATGGTGATATTCTCAGTAATGTTGATAATCTCAGTAATGCTGATAATCTCACAAATGGTATCTCAGTAATGGTGATAATCTCAGTAATGGTGATATACTCGTAAAGTTGATAATCTCAGTAATGCTGATAATCTCAATAATTGTTTATCAGTAATGGTGATAATCTCAGTAATGGTGATAATCTCAGTAATGGCGATAATCTCAGTAACGGTGATAATCTCGGTAATGGTGATAATCTCAGTAATGGTGATAATCTCAGTAATGGTGGTTTTCTCAGTAATGGTGCTAATCACAGCAATGGTGATAATCTCAGTAATGGTGATATTCTCGGTAATAGTCATATTTTCGGTAATGGAGATAATCTCAAAAATTGTAATAACTCAGTAATGATACCTCCGTAATGGTGATAATCTCAGAATTGGCGATAATCTCAGTAATGGTGATAATAGCAGTAATGGCGATAATCTCAGTAATGCTGATAATCTCAGTAATGGTGATAATGTCAGTAATGGTGATAATCTCAGCAATGGTGATATTCCCAATAATGGTCATAATCTCAGTAATGTTGATATTCTCGGTAATAGTGAAATACTCGGTAATGGTGATAATCTCAGTAATGCTGATAATCTCAGTAATGTCGATAATCTCAGTAATGGTGATTAGCACAGTAATGGAGACAATCTCAGTAATGGTCATATTCTCTTTAATAGCGATAATCTCAGTATTGGTGATATTCTCAGTAATGGTGATAATCTCAGTAATGGCGATATTCTCGGTCATGGCGATAATAACAGTAATGGTGATATTCTCAGTAATGTTGATACACTCAGTAATGGCGATATTCGCAGTAATGCTGATATTCTCGGTAATTGTGATGATATCAGTAATGGCGATAATCTCAGTAATGGTGATATTCTCAGTAATGGTGATAATCTCAGTAATGGTGATATTCTCTGTAATGGTGATATTCTCGGTAATGTTGATAAGCTCAGTAATGGTGATAATCTCAGTAATGGTATCTCAGTAATGGTGATAATCTCAGTAATGGTGATAAGGTCAGTAATGGCAATATACTCAGTAATGGTGATATTCTCGGTAATGGTTTTAATCTCAGTAATGGTGATATTCTCGGTAATGGTGATAATCTCAGTAATGGTGATATTTTTGCTAATGGTGATAATCTCAGTAATGGCGATAATCTCAGTAATGGTGATATTCTCAGTAATGGTGATAATCTCAGTAATGGTGATATTCTCGGTAATGTTGGTAATCTTGGTAATGACGAGAATCTCAGTAATGGTGATATTCTCAGTAATGACGACATTCTCAGTAATTGTGATAATCTCAGTAATGGTGATAAACTCAGGAATGGCAATAATCTCAGTAATGGTGATATTCTCCGTAATGGTGATAATCCCAGTAATGGCGATATTCTCAGTAATGGCGACATTCCCAGTAATGTTGATAATCTCAGAAATGGTGATATTCTCAGTAATGACGACATTCTCTGTAATTGTGATATTCTCAGTAATGGCGATAATCTCAGTAATGGCAAAATTCTCGGTCATGGCGATAATATCAGTTATGGTGATATTCTCAGTAATGTCGATAATCTCAGTAATGGCGATATTCTCAGTAATGCTGATATTCTCGGTAATTGTGATAATCTCAGTAATGGGAATAATCTCAGAAATGGTGATATTCTCAGTAATGGTGATAATCTCAGTAATGGCGATATTCTCAGTAATGGTGATATTCTCGGTAATGTTGATAAACTCAGTAATGGTGATAATCTCAGTAATGGTATCTCAGTAATCGTGATAATCTCAGAAATGGCGATAATCTCAGTAATGGTGATAATCTCAGTAATGTCGATAATCTCAGTAATGGTGGTAATCTCAGTAATGGTGATAATCTCAGTAATGGCGATAATCTCACTAATGGTGATAATCTCAGTAATGGCGATATTCTCAGTAATGGTGATAATCTCAGTAATCTTGATATTCCCGGTAATAGTGATATTCTCGTTTATGGTAATAATCTCAGCAATGGCAATAATCTCAGTAATGGTGATATTCTCAGTAATGGTGATAATCTCAGTAATGGTGATATTCTCGGTAATGGTGATAATCTCAATAATGGTGATATTTTTGCTAATGGTGATAATCTCAGTAATGGCGACATTCTCAGTAATGGTGGTAATATCAGTAATGGTGATAATCTCAGTAATGGTGATATTCTCGGTAATGGTGCTAATCTTGGTAATGACGAGAATCTCAGTAATGGTGATATTCTCAATAATGGCAACAATCTATTTAATGGTGATAATCTGAGTAATCGTGATAATCTCAGTAATTGCGGTACTCTCGGTAATGGTGTTAATCTTGGAAATGGCGATAATTTCAGAAAAGGTGATATTCCCAGGAAAGGTGATAATCTCACTCATGGTGATATTCTCAGTAATGGTGATAATCGCAGTAATGGTGATAATCTCAGTAATGATGATAATCTCCGAAATGGTGATATTCTCGGTAATGGTGATAATCTCAGCAATGGCGATATTCTCAGTACTGGTGATAGTCCCGGTAATGGTGATAATCTCAATAATGGTGATAATCTCAGTAGTGGTGATAATCTCAGTAATGGTGATACTCTCGGTCAGGGTGATAATCGCAGTAATGGTGATAATCTCAGTAATGGCGATAATATCAGTAATGGTGAAAATATCGGTAATGGCGATTTTCTCAGTAATGGTGATAATCTCAGTAATAGTGATATTCTCGGTAATGGTGATATTCTCTGTAATGCTGATAATCTCAATCATGGCAATATTCACAGTAATAGTGATATTCTCGGTAATGGTGATAATATCAGTAATGGAAATAATCTCAGTAATGGTGATATTCTCGGTAATGGTGATAATCCCTGTAATGGCGATCATCTCAGTAATGGTGACAATCTCAGTAATGGTGATATTTTCGGTAATGGCGATAATCTCAGTAATGGCGACATTCTCTGTAATGGCGATATTCTCAGTAATGGTGATAATCTCAGTAATCTTGATATTCTCGGTAATAGTGATATTCTCGTTAATGGTGATAATCTCAGCAATGGCAATAATCTCAGTAATGGTGATTATCACAGTAATGGAGACATTCTCAGTAATGGTGATATTCTCTTTAATGGTGATAATCTCAGTAATTGTGATATTCTCAGTAATGGTGATAATCTCAGTAATGGCGATATTCTCGGTCATGGCGATAATAACAGTAATGGTGATATTCTCAGTAATGTCGATAATCTCAGTAATGGTGGTAATCTCAGTAATGGTGATAATCTCAGTAATGGGGATATTCTCAGTAATGGTGATACTCTCAGTAATCTTGATATTCTTGGTAATCGTGATATTCTCGTTTATGGTGATAATCTCAGTAATGGCAATAATCTCAGTAATGGTGATTATCACAGTAATGGAGACAATCTCAGTAATGGTGATATTCTCTTTAATGGCGATAATCTCAGTAATTGTGATATTCTCAGTAATGGTGATAATCTCAGGAATGGCGATATTCTCAGTCATGGCGATAATAACAGTAATGGTGATATTCTCAGTAATGTCAATAATCTCAGTAATGGCGATATTCTCAGTAATGCTGATATTTCCGTTAATTGTGATAATCTCAGTAATGGCGATAATCTCAGTAATGGTGATATTCTCAGTAATGGTGATAATCTCAGTAATGGTGATATTCTCGGTAATGTTGGTAATCTTGGTAATGACGAGAATCTCAGTAATGGTGATATTCTCAGTAATGACGACATTCTCAGTAATTGTGATAATCTCAGTAATGGTGATAAACTCAGGAATGGCAATAATCTCAGTAATGGTGATATTCTCCGTAATGGTGATAATCCCAGTAATGGCGATATTCTCAGTAATGGCGACATTCCCAGTAATGTTGATAATCTCAGAAATGGTGATATTCTCAGTAATGACGACATTCTCTGTAATTGTGATATTCTCAGTAATGGCGATAATCTCAGTAATGGCAAAATTCTCGGTCATGGCGATAATATCAGTTATGGTGATATTCTCAGTAATGTCGATAATCTCAGTAATGGCGATATTCTCAGTAATGCTGATATTCTCGGTAATTGTGATAATCTCAGTAATGGGAATAATCTCAGAAATGGTGATATTCTCAGTAATGGTGATAATCTCAGTAATGGCGATATTCTCAGTAATGGTGATATTCTCGGTAATGTTGATAAACTCAGTAATGGTGATAATCTCAGTAATGGTATCTCAGTAATCGTGATAATCTCAGAAATGGCGATAATCTCAGTAATGGTGATAATCTCAGTAATGTCGATAATCTCAGTAATGGTGGTAATCTCACTAATGGTGATAATCTCAGTAATGGCGATATTCTCAGTAATGGTGATAATCTCAGTAATCTTGATATTCCCGGTAATAGTGATATTCTCGTTTATGGTAATAATCTCAGCAATGGCAATAATCTCAGTAATGGTGATATTCTCAGTAATGGTGATAATCTCAGTAATGGTGATATTCTCGGTAATGGTGATAATCTCAATAATGGTGATATTTTTGCTAATGGTGATAATCTCAGTAATGGCGACATTCTCAGTAATGGTGGTAATATCAGTAATGGTGATAATCTCAGTAATGGTGATATTCTCGGTAATGGTGCTAATCTTGGTAATGACGAGAATCTCAGTAATGGTGATATTCTCAATAATGGCAACAATCTATTTAATGGTGATAATCTGAGTAATCGTGATAATCTCAGTAATTGCGGTACTCTCGGTAATGGTGTTAATCTTGGAAATGGCGATAATTTCAGAAAAGGTGATATTCCCAGGAAAGGTGATAATCTCACTCATGGTGATATTCTCAGTAATGGTGATAATCGCAGTAATGGTGATAATCTCAGTAATGATGATAATCTCCGAAATGGTGATATTCTCGGTAATGGTGATAATCTCAGCAATGGCGATATTCTCAGTACTGGTGATAGTCCCGGTAATGGTGATAATCTCAATAATGGTGATAATCTCAGTAGTGGTGATAATCTCAGTAATGGTGATACTCTCGGTCAGGGTGATAATCGCAGTAATGGTGATAATCTCAGTAATGGCGATAATATCAGTAATGGTGAAAATATCGGTAATGGCGATTTTCTCAGTAATGGTGATAATCTCAGTAATAGTGATATTCTCGGTAATGGTGATATTCTCTGTAATGCTGATAATCTCAATCATGGCAATATTCACAGTAATAGTGATATTCTCGGTAATGGTGATAATATCAGTAATGGAAATAATCTCAGTAATGGTGATATTCTCGGTAATGGTGATAATCCCTGTAATGGCGATCATCTCAGTAATGGTGACAATCTCAGTAATGGTGATATTTTCAGTAATGGCGATAATCTCAGTAATGGCGACATTCTCTGTAATGGCGATATTCTCAGTAATGGTGATAATCTCAGTAATCTTGATATTCTCGGTAATAGTGATATTCTCGTTAATGGTGATAATCTCAGCAATGGCAATAATCTCAGTAATGGTGATTATCACAGTAATGGAGACATTCTCAGTAATGGTGATATTCTCTTTAATGGTGATAATCTCAGTAATTGTGATATTCTCAGTAATGGTGATAATCTCAGTAATGGCGATATTCTCGGTCATGGCGATAATAACAGTAATGGTGATATTCTCAGTAATGTCGATAATCTCAGTAATGGTGGTAATCTCAGTAATGGTGATAATCTCAGTAATGGGGATATTCTCAGTAATGGTGATACTCTCAGTAATCTTGATATTCTTGGTAATCGTGATATTCTCGTTTATGGTGATAATCTCAGTAATGGCAATAATCTCAGTAATGGTGATTATCACAGTAATGGAGACAATCTCAGTAATGGTGATATTCTCTTTAATGGCGATAATCTCAGTAATTGTGATATTCTCAGTAATGGTGATAATCTCAGGAATGGCGATATTCTCAGTCATGGCGATAATAACAGTAATGGTGATATTCTCAGTAATGTCAATAATCTCAGTAATGGCGATATTCTCAGTAATGCTGATATTCCCGTTAATTGTGATAATCTCAGTAATGGCGATAATCTCAGTAATGGTGATATTCTCAGTAATGGTGATAATCTCAGTAATGGCGATATTCACTGTAATAGTGATATTCTCGGTAATGTTGATAAGCTCAGTAATGGTGATAATCTCAGTAATGGTATCTCAGTAATGCTGTTAATCTCAGTAATGTTGATAATGTCAGTAATGGCAATATGCTCAGTAATGGTGATATTCTCAGTAATGGTGATAATCTCAGTAATGGTGATAGTCTCAGTAATGGTGATAATCTCAGTAATGGTGATATTTTCGCTATTGGTTATAATCTCAGTAATGGCAACATTATCATTACATGATAATCCCTGTAATGGCGATCATCTCAGTAATGGTGATTATCTCAGTAATGGTGACAATCTCAGTAATGGTGATATTCTCTGTAATGGAAAAAATCTTAGCAATGGTGATATTCTCGGTAATCCTGATAATCCCAGTAATGTCGATCATCTCAGTAATGGTGATTATCTCTGTAATGGTGATAATCTCAGTAATGGTGATATTTTCAGCAATGGCGATAATCTCAGTAATGGCGACATTCTCAGTAATGGCGACATTCTCAGTAATGGTGATAATCTCAGTAATGGTGATATTCTCAGTAATGGTGGTAGTCTCAGTAATGGCGATATTCTCGGTCAGGAAGATAATATCAGTAAGGGTGATAATCTCGGTAGTGGCGATTTTCTCAGTAATGGTGATAATCTCAGTAATGGTGATATTCTCAGTAATGGTGATATTCTCTGTAATGTTGATAATATCAATCATGGCAATATTCACACTAATAGTGACATTCTCAGTAATGGTGATAATATCAGTAATGGCGATAATCTCAGTAATGGTGATATTCTCAGTAATGGAAATAATCTCAGTAATGGTGATATTCTCGGTAATGTTGATAATCCCTGTAATGGCAATCATCACAGTAATGGTGATGATCTCGGTAATGGTGATAATCCCAGTAATGGTGATATTTTCGGTAATGGCGATAATCTCAGTAATGGCGACATTCTCAGTAATGGCGACATTCTCAGTAATGGTGATAATCTCAGAAATGGTGATATTCTCAGTAATGACGACATTCTCTGTAATTGTGATATTCTCAGTAATGGCGATAATCTCAGTAATGGCAAAATTCTCGGTCATGGCGATAATATCAGTTATGGTGATATTCTCAGTAATGTCGATAATCTCAGTAATGGCGATATTCTCAGTAATGCTGATATTCTCGGTAATTGTGATAATCTCAGTAATGGGAATAATCTCAGAAATGGTGATATTCTCAGTAATGGTGATAATCTCAGTAATGGCGATATTCTCAGTAATGGTGATATTCTCGGTAATGTTGATAAACTCAGTAATGGTGATAATCTCAGTAATGGTATCTCAGTAATCGTGATAATCTCAGAAATGGCGATAATCTCAGTAATGGTGATAATCTCAGTAATGTCGATAATCTCAGTAATGGTGGTAATCTCAGTAATGGTGATAATCTCAGTAATGGCGATAATCTCACTAATGGTGATAATCTCAGTAATGGCGATATTCTCAGTAATGGTGATAATCTCAGTAATCTTGATATTCCCGGTAATAGTGATATTCTCGTTTATGGTAATAATCTCAGCAATGGCAATAATCTCAGTAATGGTGATATTCTCAGTAATGGTGATAATCTCAGTAATGGTGATATTTTTGCTAATGGTGATAATCTCAGTAATGGCGACATTCTCAGTAATGGTGGTAATATCAGTAATGGTGATAATCTCAGTAATGGTGATATTCTCGGTAATGGTGCTAATCTTGGTAATGACGAGAATCTCAGTAATGGTGATATTCTCAATAATGGCAACAATCTATTTAATGGTGATAATCTGAGTAATCGTGATAATCTCAGTAATTGCGGTACTCTCGGTAATGGTGTTAATCTTGGAAATGGCGATAATTTCAGAAAAGGTGATATTCCCAGGAAAGGTGATAATCTCACTCATGGTGATATTCTCAGTAATGGTGATAATCGCAGTAATGGTGATAATCTCAGTAATGATGATAATCTCCGAAATGGTGATATTCTCGGTAATGGTGATAATCTCAGCAATGGCGATATTCTCAGTACTGGTGATAGTCCCGGTAATGGTGATAATCTCAATAATGGTGATAATCTCAGTAGTGGTGATAATCTCAGTAATGGTGATACTCTCGGTCAGGGTGATAATCGCAGTAATGGTGATAATCTCAGTAATGGCGATAACATCAGTAATGGTGAAAATATCGGTAATGGCGATTTTCTCAGTAATGGTGATAATCTCAGTAATAGTGATATTCTCGGTAATGGTGATATTCTCTGTAATGCTGATAATCTCAATCATGGCAATATTCACAGTAATAGTGATATTCTCGGTAATGGTGATAATATCAGTAATGGAAATAATCTCAGTAATGGTGATATTCTCGGTAATGGTGATAATCCCTGTAATGGCGATCATCTCAGTAATGGTGACAATCTCAGTAATGGTGATATTTTCGGTAATGGCGATAATCTCAGTAATGGCGACATTCTCTGTAATGGCGATATTCTCAGTAATGGTGATAATCTCAGTAATCTTGATATTCTCGGTAATAGTGATATTCTCGTTAATGGTGATAATCTCAGCAATGGCAATAATCTCAGTAATGGTGATTATCACAGTAATGGAGACATTCTCAGTAATGGTGATATTCTCTTTAATGGTGATAATCTCAGTAATTGTGATATTCTCAGTAATGGTGATAATCTCAGTAATGGCGATATTCTCGGTCATGGCGATAATAACAGTAATGGTGATATTCTCAGTAATGTCGATAATCTCAGTAATGGTGGTAATCTCAGTAATGGTGATAATCTCAGTAATGGGGATATTCTCAGTAATGGTGATACTCTCAGTAATCTTGATATTCTTGGTAATCGTGATATTCTCGTTTATGGTGATAATCTCAGTAATGGCAATAATCTCAGTAATGGTGATTATCACAGTAATGGAGACAATCTCAGTAATGGTGATATTCTCTTTAATGGCGATAATCTCAGTAATTGTGATATTCTCAGTAATGGTGATAATCTCAGGAATGGCGATATTCTCAGTCATGGCGATAATAACAGTAATGGTGATATTCTCAGTAATGTCAATAATCTCAGTAATGGCGATATTCTCAGTAATGCTGATATTCCCGTTAATTGTGATAATCTCAGTAATGGCGATAATCTCAGTAATGGTGATATTCTCAGTAATGGTGATAATCTCAGTAATGGCGATATTCACTGTAATAGTGATATTCTCGGTAATGTTGATAAGCTCAGTAATGGTGATAATCTCAGTAATGGTATCTCAGTAATGCTGTTAATCTCAGTAATGTTGATAATGTCAGTAATGGCAATATGCTCAGTAATGGTGATATTCTCAGTAATGGTGATAATCTCAGTAATGGTGATAGTCTCAGTAATGGTGATA
Source organism: Carcharodon carcharias (assembly GCF_017639515.1). Lineage (NCBI taxonomy): Eukaryota > Metazoa > Chordata > Chondrichthyes > Lamniformes > Lamnidae > Carcharodon > Carcharodon carcharias. Next base: position 46,304,190 of record NC_054492.1, read on the forward strand.
ATCTCAGTAATGGTGATATTTTCGCTATTGGTTATAATCTCAGTAATGGCAACATTATCATTACATGATAATCCCTGTAATGGCGATCATCTCAGTAATGGTGATTATCTCAGTAATGGTGACAATCTCAGTAATGGTGATATTCTCTGTAATGGAAAAAATCTTAGCAATGGTGATATTCTCGGTAATCCTGATAATCCCTGTAATGTCGATCATCTCAGTAATGGTGATTATCTCTGTAATGGTGATAATCTCAGTAATGGTGATATTTTCAGCAATGGCGATAATCTCAGTAATGGCGACATTCTCAGTAATGGCGACATTCTCAGTAATGGTGATAATCTCAGTAATGGTGATATTCTCAGTAATGGTGGTAGTCTCAGTAATGGCGATATTCTCGGTCAGGAAGATAATATCAGTAAGGGTGATAATCTCGGTAGTGGCGATTTTCTCAGTAATGGTGATAATCTCAGTAATGGTGATATTCTCAGTAATGGTGATATTCTCTGTAATGTTGATAATATCAATCATGGCAATATTCACACTAATAGTGACATTCTCAGTAATGGTGATAATATCAGTAATGGCGATAATCTCAGTAATGGTGATATTCTCAGTAATGGAAATAATCTCAGTAATGGTGATATTCTCGGTAATGTTGATAATCCCTGTAATGGCAATCATCACAGTAATGGTGATGATCTCGGTAATGGTGATAATCCCAGTAATGGTGATATTTTCGGTAATGGCGATAATCTCAGTAATGGCGACATTCTCAGTAATGGCGACATTCTCAGTAATGGTGATAATCTCAGTAATGGCGATATTCTCGGTCAGGGAGATAATATCAGTAATGGTGATATTCTCAGTAATGGCGATAACCTCATTCATGGCGATATTCTCAGTAATGGTGATAACCTCACAAATGGCGATATTTTCGGTCAGGGCAATAATCTCAGTAATGGTGATATTCTCAGTAATGGTGATAATCGCAGTAATGGTGATAATCTCAGTAATGGTGATATTCTCAGTAATGGCAATAATATCAGTAATGGTGATAATCTCAGTAATGGTGATATTCTCGGTAATGGTGGTAATATTGGTAATGACGAGAATCTCAGTAATGATGATATTCTCAGTAATGACGACATTCTCAGTAATTGTGATAATCTCAGTAATGGTGATCTTCTCAGTAATGGTGATAATCTCAGTAATGGTGATTATCTCAGTAACGGTGATAATCTCAGTAATGCTGATATTCTCGGTAATGGTGATAATCTCAGCAATGGCGATATTCTCACTAATGGTGATATTCTCGGTAATGGTGATAATCTCAGTTATGGCGATAATCTCAGTAACAGTGATATTCTCAGCAATGGTGATAATCTCAGTCTGGCAATATTATCAGTAATGTTGATATACTCGGTAATGATGATAAGGTCAGTAATGGTGATATTCTCGGTAATGGTGATAATCTCAGTAATGGTAATATTCTCAGTAATGGCAATAATCTATTTAATGGTGATAATCTGAGTAATCGTGATAATCTCAGTAATTGCGATATTCTCGGTAATGGTGTTAATCTTGGAAATGGTGATAATTTCAGAAAAGGTGATATTCTCAGCAAAGGTGATAATCTCAGTAATGGTGATATTCTCAGTAATGGTGATAATCGCAGTAATGGTGATAATCTCAGTAATGATGATAATCTCTGTAATGGTGATATTCTCAGTACTGGTGATAGTCCCGGTAATGGTGATAATCTCAATAATGGAGATAATCTCAGTAATGGTGATAATCTCAGTAATGGTGATACTCTCGGTCCGGTGATAATCGTAGTAATGGTGATAATCTCAGTTATGGTGATAATATCAGTAATGGTGAAAATATCTGTAATGTCGACTTTCTCAGTAATGGTAATAATCTCAGTAATGGTGATATTCCTGGTAATGGTGATATTCTCTGTAATGCTGATAATCTCAATCATAGCAATATTCACAGTAATAGTTATATTCTCAGTAATGGTGATAATATCAGTAATGGAAATAATCTCAGTAATGGTGATATTCACGGTAATGGTGATAATCCCTGTAATGGCGATCATCTCAGTAATGGTGATTATCTCAGTAATGGTGACAATCTCAGTAATGGTGATATTTTAGGTAATGGCGATAATCTCAGTAATGGCGACATTCTTAGTAATGGTGATAACATCACTAATGGCGATATTCTCGGTCAGGGCGATAATATCAGTAATGGTGATATTCTCAATAATGGCGATAATCTCAGTCATGGCGATATTCTCAGTATTTGTGACATTCTCGGTAATGGTGATAATCTCTTTAATTACAATAATCTCAGTAATAGTGCTATTCTCAGTAATGGTGATAATCTCAGTAATGGTGATAATCTGAGTAATGCTGATAATCTCAGTTATGGTATCTCAGTAATGGTGATAATCTCAGTAATGGTGATATTCTCGGTAATGTTGATAATCTGAGTAATGCTGATAATCTCAATAATGGTATCACAGTAATGGTGAAAATCTCAGTAATGTTGATAATCTCAGTAATGGCGATATTCTCTGTAATGGTGATAATCTCAGTAAAGGTGATATTCTCATTAATAGTGATATTCTCGATAACGGTGCTAATCTCAGTAATGGTGATAATCTCAGTAATGGTGATACTCTCGGTCATGGTGATAATCTCAGTAATGGTGATAATCTCAGTAATGGCGATAATCTCAGTAATGGTGATAATCTCAGTAACGGAGATTTTCTCTGTAATGGTGATAATCTCAGTAATGGTGATATTCTCTGCAATGCTGGTAATCTCAATCATGGCAATATGCACAGTAACAGTGATATTCTCAGTAATGGTGATAATATCAGTAATGGCGATAATCTCAGTAATGGTGATATTCTCAGTAATGGTAATAATCTCAGTAATGGTGATATTCTCGGTAATCGTGATAATCCCAGTAATGTCGAACATCTCAGTAATGGTGATTATCTCGGTAATGGTGATAATCTCACTAATGGTGATATTTTCGGTAATGGCGATAATCTCAGTAATGGCGACATTCTCAGTAATGGCGACATTCTCAGTAATGGTGATAATCTCAGTCATGTCGATATTCTCAGTAATGGTGATAACCTCTCTAATGGCGATATTCTCGGTCAGGGCGATAATATCAGTAATGGTGATATTCTCAATTATGGCGAAAATCTCAGTCATGGCGATATTCTCAGTATTTGTGATATTCTCGGTAATGGTGATAATCTCAGTAATGGTGATAATCTCAGTAATGGTGATATTCCCAGTAATGGTGATAATCTCAGTAATGTCGATAATCTCAGTAATGGTGATATTCTCAGTAATGTTGATAATCTCAGTAATGCTGATAATCTCACAAATGGTATCTCAGTAATGGTGATAATCTCAGTAATGGTGATATACTCGTAAAGTTGATAATCTCAGTAATGCTGATAATCTCAATAATTGTTTATCAGTAATGGTGATAATCTCAGTAATGGTGATAATCTCAGTAATGGCGATAATCTCAGTAACGGTGATAATCTCGGTAATGGTGATAATCTCAGTAATGGTGATAATCTCAGTAATGGTGGTTTTCTCAGTAATGGTGCTAATCACAGCAATGGTGATAATCTCAGTAATGGTGATATTCTCGGTAATAGTCATATTTTCGGTAATGGAGATAATCTCAAAAATTGTAATAACTCAGTAATGATACCTCCGTAATGGTGATAATCTCAGAATTGGCGATAATCTCAGTAATGGTGATAATAGCAGTAATGGCGATAATCTCAGTAATGCTGATAATCTCAGTAATGGTGATAATGTCAGTAATGGTGATAATCTCAGCAATGGTGATATTCCCAATAATGGTCATAATCTCAGTAATGTTGATATTCTCGGTAATAGTGAAATTCTCGGTAATGGTGATAATCTCAGTAATGCTGATAATCTCAGTAATGTCGATAATCTCAGTACTGGTGATTAGCACAGTAATGGAGACAATCTCAGTAATGGTCATATTCTCTTTAATAGCGATAATCTCAGTATTGGTGATATTCTCAGTAATGGTGATAATCTCAGTAATGGCGATATTCTCGGTCATGGCGATAATAACAGTAATGGTGATATTCTCAGTAATGTTGATACACTCAGTAATGGCGATATTCGCAGTAATGCTGATATTCTCGGTAATTGTGATGATATCAGTAATGGCGATAATCTCAGTAATGGTGATATTCTCAGTAATGGTGATAATCTCAGTAATGGTGATATTCTCTGTAATGGTGATATTCTCGGTAATGTTGATAAGCTCAGTAATGGAGATAATCTCAGTAATGGTGATAAGGTCAGTAATGGCAATATACTCAGTAATGGTGATATTCTCGGTAATGGTTTTAATCTCAGTAATGGTGATATTCTCGGTAATGGTGATAATCTCAGTAATGGTGATATTTTTGCTAATGGTGATAATCTCAGTAATGGCGACATTCTCAGTAATGGTGGTAATACCATTAATGGTGATAATCTCAGTAATGGTGATATTCTCGGTAATGTTGGTAATCTTGGTAATGACGAGAATCTCAGTAATGGTGATATTCTCAGTAATGACGACATTCTCAGTAATTGTGATAATCTCAGTAATGGTGATAAACTCAGGAATGGCAATAATCTCAGTAATGGTGATATTCTCCGTAATGGTGATAATCCCAGTAATGGCGATATTCTCAGTAATGGCGACATTCCCAGTAATGTTGATAATCTCAGAAATGGTGATATTCTCAGTAATGACGACATTCTCTGTAATTGTGATATTCTCAGTAATGGCGATAATCTCAGTAATGGCAAAATTCTCGGTCATGGCGATAATATCAGTTATGGTGATATTCTCAGTAATGTCGATAATCTCAGTAATGGCGATATTCTCAGTAATGCTGATATTCTCGGTAATTGCGATAATCTCAGTAATGGCGATATTCTCAGTAATGGTGATATTCTCGGTAATGTTGATAAACTCAGTAATGGTGATATTCTCAGTAATGGTATCTCAGTAATCGTGATAATCTCAGAAATGGCGATAATCTCAGTAATGGTGATAATCTCAGTAATGTCGATAATCTCAGTAATGGTGGTAATCTCAGTAATGGTGATAATCTCAGTAATGGCGATAATCTCACTAATGTTGATAATCTCAGTAATGGCGATATTCTCAGTAATGGTGATAATCTCAGTAATCTTGATATTCTCAGTAATAGTGATATTCTCGTTTATGGTGATAATCTCAGCAATGGCAATAATCTCAGTAATGGTGATTATCACAGTAATGGAGACAGTCTCAGTAATGGTGATATTCTCTTTAATGGCGATAATCTCAGTAATTGTGATATTCTCAGTAATGGTGATAATCTCAGTAATGGCGATATTCTCGGTCATGGCGATAATAACAGTAATGGTGATATTCTCAGTAATGTTGATAATCTCAGTAATGGCGATATTCTCAGTAATGCTGATATTCTCGGTAATTGTGATAATCTCAGTAATGGCGATAATCTCAGAAATGGTGATATTCTCAGTAATGGTGATAATCTCAGCAATGGCGATATTCACTGTAATGGTGATATTCTCGGTAATGTTGATAAGCTCAGTAATGGTGATAATCTCAGTAATGGTATCTCAGTAATGGTGATAATCTCAGTAATGATGATAATGTCAGTAATGGCAATACGCTCAGTAATGGTGATATTCTCAGTAATGGTGATAATCTCAGTAATGGTTATAATCTCAGAAATGGTGATAATCTCAATAATGGTGATATTCTCGGTAAGGTAATAATCTCAGCAATGGCGACAATCTCAGTAACGGTGATAATCTCGGTAATGGTGATAATCTCAGTAATGGTGATAATCTCAGTAATGTCGATAATCTCAGAAATGGTGATTATCACAGTAATGGAGACAATCTCAGTAATGGTCATATTCTCTTTAATAGCAATAATCTCAGTAATGGTGCTATTCTCAGTATTGGTGATAATCTCAGTAATGGCGATATTCTCGGTCATGGCGATAATAACAGTAATGGTGATATTCTCAGTAATGTCGATAAACTCAGTAATGGCGATATTCTCAGTTTTGCTGATATTCTCGGTAATTGTGATGATCTCAGTAATGGCGATAATCTCAGTAATGGTGATATTCTCTGTAATGGTGATAATCTCAGTAATGGTGATATTCGCTGTAATGGTGATATTCTCGGTAATGTTGATAAGCTCAGTAATGGTGATAATCTCAGTAATGGTATCTCAGTAATGGCGATAATCTCAGTAATGGTGATAATGTCAGTAATGGCAATACGCTCAGTAATGGTGATATTCTCGGTAATGGTTTTAATCTCAGTAATGGTGATATTCTCAGTAATGGTGATAATCTCAGTAATGGTGATATTTTTGCTAATGGTGATAATCTCAGTAATGGCGACATTCTCAGTAATGGTGGTAATATCATTAATGGTGATAATCTCAGTAATGGTGATATTCTCGGTAATGTTGGTAATCTTGGTAATGACGAGAATCTCAGTAATGGTGATATTCTCAGTAATGACGACATTCCCAGTAATGTTGATAATCTCAGTAATGCTGATAATCTCACAAATGGTATCTCAGTAATGGTGATAATCACAGTAATGGTGATATACTCGTAATGTTGATAATCTCAGTAATGCTGATAATCTCAATAATGGTTTATCAGTAATGGTGATAATCTCAGTAATGGTGATAATCTCAGTAATGGCGATAATCTCAGTAATGGTGATAATCTCAGCAATGGCGATAATCTCAGTAATGGTGATAATCTCGGTAATGCTGATAATCTCATTAATGGCGATAATCTCAGTAATGGTGACGTTCTCAGTAATGGTGATAATCTCAGTAATGGCGGTATTCTCAGTAATGGTGCTAATCTCTGCAATGGTGATAATCTCAGTAATGGTGATATTCTCGGCAATAGTCATATTTTCGGAAATGGTGATAATCTCAAAAATAGTAATAACTCAGTAATGGTACCTCCGTAATGGTGATAATCTCAGAATTGGCGATAATCTCAGTAATGGTGATAATCGCAGTAATGGCAATAATCTCAGTAATGCTGATAATTTCAGTAATGGTGATAATGTCAGTAATAGTGATAATCTCAGCAATGGTGATATTCCCAGTAATGGTCATAATCTCAGTAATGTTGATATTCTCGGTAATAGTGAAATTCTCGGTAATGGTGATAATCTCAGTAATGCTGATAATCTCAGTAATATCGATAATCTCAGTAATGGTGATTAGCACAGTAATGGAGATAATCTCAGTAATGGTCATATTCTCTTTAATAGCGATAATCTCAGTAATGGTGATATTCTCAGTAATGGTGATAATCTCAGTAATGGCGATATTCTCGGTCATGGCGATAATAACAGTAATGGTGATATTCTCAGTAATGTTGATAAACTCAGTAATGGCGATATTCTCAGTAATGCTGATATTCTCGGTAATTGTGATGATATCTGTAATGGCGATAATCTCAGTAATGGTGATATTCTTAGTAATGGTGATAATCTCAGTAATGGTGATATTCTCTGTAATGGTGATATTCTCGGTAATGTTGATAAGCTCAGTAATGGTGATAATCTCAGTAATGGTATCTCAGTGATGGTGATAATCTCAGTAATGGTGATAAGGTCAGTCATGGCAATACACTCAGTAATGGTGATATTCTCGGTAATGGTTTTAATCTCAGTAATGGTGATATTCTCGGTAATGGTGATAATCTCAGTAATGGTGATATTTTTGCTAATGGTGATAATCTCAGTAATGGCGACATTCTCAGTAATGGTGGTAATACCATTAATGGTGATAATCTCAGTAATGGTGATATTCTCGGTAATGTTGGTAATCTTGGTAATGACGAGAATCTCAGTAATGGTGATATTCTCAGTAATGACGACATTCTCAGTAATTGTGATAATCTCAGTAATGGTGATAAACTCACGAATGGCAATAATCTCAGTAATGGTGATATTCTCCGTAATGGTGATAATCCCAGTAATGGCGATATTCTCAGTAATGGCGACATTCCCAGTAATGTTGATAATCTCAGAAATGGTGATATTCTCAGTAATGACGACATTCTCTGTAATTGTGATATTCTCAGTAATGGCGATAATCTCAGTAATGGCGAAATTCTCGGTCATGGCGATAATATCAGTTATGGTGATATTCTCAGTAATGTCGATAATCTCAGTAATGGCGATATTCTCAGTAATGCTGATATTCTCGGTAATTGTGATAATCTCAGTAATGGGAATAATCTCAGAAATGGTGATATTCTCAGTAATGGTGATAATCTCAGTAATGGCGATATTCTCAGTAATGGTGATATTCTCGGTAATGTTGATAAACTCAGTAATGGTGATAATCTCAGTAATGGTATCTCAGTAATCGTGATAATCTCAGAAATGGCGATAATCTCAGTAATGGTGATAATCTCAGTAATGTCGATAATCTCAGTAATGGTGGTAATCTCAGTAATGGTGATAATCTCAGTAATGGCGATAATCTCACTAATGGTGATAATCTCAGTAATGGCGATATTCTCAGTAATGGTGATAATCTCAGTAATCTTGATATTCCCGGTAATAGTGATATTCTCGTTTATGGTAATAATCTCAGCAATGGCAATAATCTCAGTAATGGTGATATTCTCAGTAATGGTGATAATCTCAGTAATGGTGATATTCTCGGTAATGGTGATAATCTCAATAATGGTGATATTTTTGCTAATGGTGATAATCTCAGTAATGGCGACATTCTCAGTAATGGTGGTAATATCAGTAATGGTGATAATCTCAGTAATGGTGATATTCTCGGTAATGGTGCTAATCTTGGTAATGACGAGAATCTCAGTAATGGTGATATTCTCAATAATGGCAACAATCTATTTAATGGTGATAATCTGAGTAATCGTGATAATCTCAGTAATTGCGGTACTCTCGGTAATGGTGTTAATCTTGGAAATGGCGATAATTTCAGAAAAGGTGATATTCCCAGGAAAGGTGATAATCTCACTCATGGTGATATTCTCAGTAATGGTGATAATCGCAGTAATGGTGATAATCTCAGTAATGATGATAATCTCCGAAATGGTGATATTCTCGGTAATGGTGATAATCTCAGCAATGGCGATATTCTCAGTAATGGTGATAGTCCCGGTAATGGTGATAATCTCAATAATGGTGATAATCTCAGTAGTGGTGATAATCTCAGTAATGGTGATACTCTCGGTCAGGGTGATAATCGCAGTAATGGTGATAATCTCAGTAATGGCGATAATATCAGTAATGGTGAAAATATCGGTAATGGCGATTTTCTCAGTAATGGTGATAATCTCAGTAATAGTGATATTCTCGGTAATGGTGATATTCTCTGTAATGCTGATAATCTCAATCATGGCAATATTCACAGTAATAGTGATATTCTCGGTAATGGTGATAATATCAGTAATGGAAATAATCTCAGTAATGGTGATATTCTCGGTAATGGTGATAATCCCTGTAATGGCGATCATCTCAGTAATGGTGACAATCTCAGTAATGGTGATATTTTCGGTAATGGCGATAATCTCAGTAATGGCGACATTCTCTGTAATGGCGATATTCTCAGTAATGGTGATAATCTCAGTAATCTTGATATTCTCGGTAATAGTGATATTCTCGTTAATGGTGATAATCTCAGCAATGGCAATAATCTCAGTAATGGTGATTATCACAGTAATGGAGACATTCTCAGTAATGGTGATATTCTCTTTAATGGTGATAATCTCAGTAATTGTGATATTCTCAGTAATGGTGATAATCTCAGTAATGGCGATATTCTCGGTCATGGCGATAATAACAGTAATGGTGATATTCTCTTTAATGTTGATAATCTCAGTAATTGTGATATTCTCAGTAATGGTGATAATCTCAGTAATGGCGATATTCTCAGTCATGGCGATAATAACAGTAATGGTGATATTCTCAGTAATGTCAATAATCTCAGTAATGGCGATATTCTCAGTAATGCTGATATTCCCGTTAATTGTGATAATCTCAGTAATGGCGATAATCTCAGTAATGGTGATATTCTCAGTAATGGTGATAATCTCAGTAATGGCGATATTCACTGTAATAGTGATATTCTCGGTAATGTTGATAAGCTCAGTAATGGTGATAATCTCAGTAATGGTATCTCAGTAATGCTGTTAATCTCAGTAATGTTGATAATGTCAGTAATGGCAATATGCTCAGTAATGGTGATATTCTCAGTAATGGTGATAATCTCAGTAATGGTGATATTCTCAGTAATGGTGATAATCTCAGTAATGGTGATATTTTCGCTATTGGTTATAATCTCAGTAATGGCAACATTCTCAGTAATGGTGGTAATATCAGTAATGGTGATAATCTCAGTAATGGTGATATTCTCGGTAATGGTGGTAATCTTGGTAATGACGAGAATCTCAGTAATGATGATATTCTCAGTAATGACGACATTCTCAGTAATTGTGATAATCTCAGTAATGGTGATCTTCTCAGTAGTGGTGATAATCTCAGTAATGGTGATTATCTCAGTAACGGTGATAATCTCAGTAATGCTGATATTCTCGGTAATGGTGATAATCTCAGCAATGGCGATATTCTCACTAATGGTGATATTCTCGGTAATGGTGATAATCTCAGTTATGGCGATAATCTCAGTAACAGTGATATTCTCAGCAATGGTGATAATCTCAGTCTGGCAATATTATCAGTAATGTTGATATACTCGGTAATGATGATAAGGTCAGTAATGGTGATATTCTCGGTAATGGTGATAATCTCAGTAATGGTAATATTCTCAGTAATGGCAATAATCTATTTAATGGTGATAATCTGAGTAATCGTGATAATCTCAGTAATTGCGATACTCTCGGTAATGGTGTTAATCTTGGAAATGGCAATAATTTCAGAAAAGGTGATATTCTCAGCAAAGGTGATAATCTCAGTAATGGTGATATTCTCAGTAATGGTGATAATCGCAGTAATGGTGATAATCTCAGTAATGATGATAATCTCTGTAATGGTGATATTCTCAGTACTGGTGATAGTCCTGGTAATGGTGATAATCTCAATAATGGAGATAATCTCAGTAATGGTGATAATCTCAGTAATGGTGATACTCTCGGTCCGGTGATAATCGTAGTAATGGTGATAATCTCAGTTATGGTGATAATATCAGTAATGGTGAAAATATCTGTAATGTCGATTTTCTCAGTAATGGTAATAATCTCAGTAATGGTGATATTCTCGGTAATGGTGATATTCTCTGTAATGCTGATAATCTCAATCATAGCAATATTCACAGTAATAGTTATATTCTCAGTAATGGTGATAATATCAGTAATGGAAATAATCTCAGTAATGGTGATATTCACGGTAATGGTGATAATCCCTGTAATGGCGATCATCTCAGTAATGGTGATTATCTCAGTAATGGTGACAATCTCAGTAATGGTGATATTTTCGGTAATGGCGATAATCTCAGTAATGGCGACATTCTTCGTAATGGCGACATTCTCAGTAATGGCGATAATCTCAGTCATGGCGATATTCTCAGTAATGGTGATAACCTCACTAATACCGATATTTTCGGTCAAGGCGATAATCTCAGTAATGGTGATATTCTCAGTAATGGTGATAATCTCAGTAATGGCGATAATCTCAGTAATGGTGATATTCTAGGTAATGTTGATAATCTCAGTAATGCTGATAATCTCAGTAATGGTATCTCAGTAATGGTGATAATCTCAGTAATGGTGATATTCTCGCTAATTTTGATAATCTCAATAATGGTGTCTCAGTAATGGTGATAATCTCTGTAATGGTGATAATCTCAGTAATGGCGATTTTCTCAGTACTGGTGATAATCTCCATAATGGTGATATTCTCGATAATGATAATATTCTCAGTAATGCTGATAATCTCAATCATGGCAATATTCACAGTAGTAGTGATATTCTCAGTAATGGTGATAATATCAGTATTGGCGATAATCTCAGTAATGGTGATATTCTCTGTAATGGAAAAAATCTTAGCAATGGTGATATTCTCGGTAATCCTGATAATCCCAGTAATGTCGATCATCTCAGTAATGGTGATTATCTCTGTAATGGTGATAATCTCAGTAATGGTGATATTTTCAGCAATGGCGATAATCTCAGTAATGGCGACATTCTCAGTAATGGCGACATTCTCAGTAATGGTGATAATCTCAGTAATGGTGATATTCTCGGTAATGGTGGTAGTCTCAGTAATGGCGATATTCTCGGTCAGGAAGATAATATCAGTAAGGGTGATAATCTCGGTAGTGGCGATTTTCTCAGTAATATTGATAATCTCAGTAATGGTGATATTCTCGGTAATGGTGATATTCTCAGTAATGCTGATAATCTCAGTCCTGGCAATATTCTCAGTTATAGTGATATTCTCTGTAATGGTGATAATCTCAGTAATGGCGATAATCTCAGTAATGGTGATATTCTCTGTAATGGCAATAATCTCAGTAACGGAGATATTCTCGGTAATGGTGATAATCCCAGTAATGGCGATATTCACAGTAATGGTGTAATCTCAGTAATGGTGATAATTTCAGTAATGGTGATTATCTCAGTAATGGTGATAATCTCAGTAATGGCGACTTTCTCAGTAATGGTGACATTCTCAGTAATGGTGATAATCTCAGTAATGGCGATATTCTCGGTCAGGGCGATAATATCAGTAATGGTGATATTCTCAGTAATGGCGATAATCTCAGTCATGGCGATATTCTCAGTAATGGTGATAACCTCACAAATGGCGATATTTTCGGTCAGGGCGATAATCTCAGTAATGGTGATATTCTCAGTAATGGTGATAATCTCAGTAATGGCGATATTCTCAGTAATGGTGATATTCTCAGTAATGTTGATAATCTCAGTAATGCTGATCATCTCAATAATGGTATCTCAGTAATGGTGATAATCTCAGTAATGGCGATATTCTCTGTAATGGTGAAAATCTCAGTAATCATGATATTCTCGGTAATGGTGATATTCTCTGTAATGCTGATAATCTCAATCATGTCAATATTCACAGTAGTAGTGATATTCTCAGTAATGGTGATAATATCAGTAATGGCGATAATCTCAGTAATGGTGATATTCTCAGTAATGGAAATAATCTTAATAATGGTGATATTCTCGGTAATCGTGATAATCCCAGTAATGTCGATCATATCAGTAATGGTGATTATCTCGGAAACGGTGATAATCTCAGTAATGGTGATATTCTCGTTAATGCTGATATTCTCGGTAATGGTGATAATCTCAGTAATGGCGATTTTCTCAGTAATGGTGATAATCTCAGTAATCATGATATTCTCGGTAATGGTGATATTCTCTGTAATGCTGATAATCTCAATCATGTCAATATTCACAGTAGTAGTGATATTCTCAGTAATGGTGATAATATCAGTAATGGCGATAATCTCAGTAATGGTGATATTCTCAGTAATGGAAATAATCTTAATAATGGTGATATTCTCGGTAATCGTGATAATCCCAGTAATGTCGATCATATCAGTAATGGTGATTATCTCGGAAACGGTGATAATCTCAGTAATGGTGATATTTTCGGTAATGGCGATCATTTCAGTAATGGCGACATTCTCAGTAAAGGCGACCTTCTCAGTAATGGTGATATTCTCAGTAATGGTGATAATCTCAGTAATGGCGATATTCTCGGTCAGGGAGATATTATCAGTATTGGTGATATTCTCAGTAATGGCGATTATCTCAGTCATGGCGATATTCACAGTAATGGTGATAACCTCACTAATGGCGATTTTCTCGGTCAGGGCGATAATATCAGTAATGGTGATATTCTCAGTAATGGTATCTCAGTAATGGTGATAATCTCAGTAATGGTGATATTGTCGGTAATGTTGTTAATCTTAGTAATGCTGATAATCTCAATACTGGTATCTCAGTAATGGTGATAATCTCAGTAATGGTGATAATCTCAGTAATGGCGATAATCTCAGTAATGGTGATAATCTCAGTAATGGTGTTAATCTCAGTAATAGAGATATTCTCTGCAATGGAGATAATCTCAGTAATGGCGATATTCTCGGTCAGGGCGATAATATCAGTAATGGTGATATTCACAGTAATGGTGATAATCTCAGTCATGGCGATATTCTCAGTAATTGTGATAGCCTCACTAATGGCGATATTCTCGGTCAGGGCGACAATATCAATAATCGGGATATTCTCAATAATGGCGATAATCTCTGTCATGGTTATATCCTCAGTATGTGTGATATTCTCGGTAATGGTGATAATCCAAATAATGGCGATAATCTCAGTAATGGTGATATTCTCAGTAATGGTGATAATCTCAGTAATTGCGATAATCTCAGTAATGGTGATATTCTCAGTAATGTTGATAATCTCAGTAATGCTGAAAATCTTAGTAATTGTATCTCAGTAATGGTGATAATCTCAGTAATGGTGATATTCGTGGTAATGTTGATAATCTCAGTAATGCTGATAATCTCAATACCGGTATCTCAGTAAAGGTGATAATTACAGTAATGGTGATAATCTCAGTAATGGCGATAATCTCAGTAATGGTGATAATCTCAGAAATGGCGATAATCTCAGTAATGGTGATATTCTCAGCCATGGTGATAATCTCAGTAATGGTGATATTCTCAGTAATGGTGATATTCTCAGTAATAGTGATATTCTCGGGAATCGTTATAATCTCAGTAATAGTGATATTCTCATTAATGGCGATATTCTCCGTAACGGTAATAATCTCAGTAATGGTGATACTCTCAGTAATGGTGATAATCTCAGAAATGGCGAAAATCTCAGTAATGGTGATATTCTCAGCAATGGTGATAATCCCAGTAATGGTGATATTCTCAGTAATGGTGATAATCACAGTAATGGTGATAATCTCAGTAATGGTGATAATCTCAGTAATGGCGATAATCTAATTAAAGGTGATATTTTCAGTAATGGTGATAATCTCAGTAATGGCGACATTCTCAGTAATGGTGCCAATCTTAGTACTGGTGATAATCTCAGTAATGGTGATATTCTCGGTAATAGTCATATTCTCGTTAATGGTGATAATCTCAGAAATGGTAATAATCTCAGTAATGGTATCACAGTAATGGTGATAATCTCGGTAATGGTGATAATCTCAGTAATGGCGATAATCTCATTAAAGGTGATATTCTCAGTAATGATGATAATCTCAGTAATGGTGATATTCTCTGTAATGGAAAAAATCTTAGCAATGGTGATATTCTCGGTAATCCTGATAATCCCAGTAATGTCGATCATCTCAGTAATGGTGATTATCTCTGTAATGGTGATAATCTCAGTAATGGTGATATTTTCAGCAATGGCGATAATCTCAGTAATGGCGACATTCTCAGTAATGGCGACATTCTCAGTAATGGTGATAATCTCAGTAATGGTGATATTCTCAGTAATGGTGGTAGTCTCAGTAATGGCGATATTCTCGGTCAGGAAGATAATATCAGTAAGGGTGATAATCTCGGTAGTGGCGATTTTCTCAGTAATGGTGATAATCTCAGTAATGGTGATATTCTCAGTAATGGTGATATTCTCTGTAATGTTGATAATATCAATCATGGCAATATTCACACTAATAGTGATATTCTCAGTAATGGTGATAATATCAGTAATGGCGATAATCTCAGTAATGGTGATATTCTCAGTAATGGAAATAATCTCAGTAATGGTGATATTCTCGGTAATGTTGATAATCCCTGTAATGGCAATCATCACAGTAATGGTGATGATCTCGGTAATGGTGATAATCCCAGTAATGGTGATATTTTCGGTAATGGCGATAATCTCAGTAATGGCGACATTCTCAGTAATGACGACATTCTCAGTAATGGTGATAATCTCAGTAATGGCGATATTCTCGGTCAGGGAGATAATATCAGTAATGGTGATATTCTCAGTAATGGCGATAACCTCATTCATGGCGATATTCTCAGTAATGGTGATAACCTCACAAATGGCGATATTTTCGGTCAGGGCGATAATCTCAGTAATGGTGATATTCTCAGTAATGGTGATAATCTCAGTAATGGCGATATTCTCAGTAATGGTGATATTCTCAGTAATGTTGATAATCTCAGTAATGCTGATCATCTCAATAATGGTATCTCAGTAATGGTGATAATCTCAGTAATGGCGATATTCTCTGTAATGGTGAAAATCTCAGTAATCATGATATTCTCGGTAATGGTGATATTCTCTGTAATGCTGATAATCTCAATCATGTCAATATTCACAGTAGTAGTGATATTCTCAGTAATGGTGATAATATCAGTAATGGCGATAATCTCAGTAATGGTGATATTCTCAGTAATGGAAATAATCTTAATAATGGTGATATTCTCGGTAATCGTGATAATCCCAGTAATGTCGATCATATCAGTAATGGTGATTATCTCGGAAACGGTGATAATCTCAGTAATGGTGATATTCTCGTTAATGCTGATATTCTCGGTAATGGTGATAATCTCAGTAATGGCGATTTTCTCAGTAATGGTGATAATCTCAGTAATCATGATATTCTCGGTAATGGTGATATTCTCTGTAATGCTGATAATCTCAATCATGTCAATATTCACAGTAGTAGTGATATTCTCAGTAATGGTGATAATATCAGTAATGGCGATAATCTCAGTAATGGTGATATTCTCAGTAATGGAAATAATCTTAATAATGGTGATATTCTCGGTAATCGTGATAATCCCAGTAATGTCGATCATATCAGTAATGGTGATTATCTCGGAAACGGTGATAATCTCAGTAATGGTGATATTTTCGGTAATGGCGATCATTTCAGTAATGGCGACATTCTCAGTAAAGGCGACCTTCTCAGTAATGGTGATATTCTCAGTAATGGTGATAATCTCAGTAATGGCGATATTCTCGGTCAGGGAGATATTATCAGTATTGGTGATATTCTCAGTAATGGCGATTATCTCAGTCATGGCGATATTCACAGTAATGGTGATAACCTCACTAATGGCGATTTTCTCGGTCAGGGCGATAATATCAGTAATGGTGATATTCTCAGTAATGGTATCTCAGTAATGGTGATAATCTCAGTAATGGTGATATTGTCGGTAATGTTGTTAATCTTAGTAATGCTGATAATCTCAATACTGGTATCTCAGTAATGGTGATAATCTCAGTAATGGTGATAATCTCAGTAATGGCGATAATCTCAGTAATGGTGATAATCTCAGTAATGGTGTTAATCTCAGTAATAGAGATATTCTCTGCAATGGAGATAATCTCAGTAATGGCGATATTCTCGGTCAGGGCGATAATATCAGTAATGGTGATATTCACAGTAATGGTGATAATCTCAGTCATGGCGATATTCTCAGTAATTGTGATAGCCTCACTAATGGCGATATTCTCGGTCAGGGCGACAATATCAATAATCGGGATATTCTCAATAATGGCGATAATCTCTGTCATGGTTATATCCTCAGTATGTGTGATATTCTCGGTAATGGTGATAATCCAAATAATGGCGATAATCTCAGTAATGGTGATATTCTCAGTAATGGTGATAATCTCAGTAATTGCGATAATCTCAGTAATGGTGATATTCTCAGTAATGTTGATAATCTCAGTAATGCTGAAAATCTTAGTAATTGTATCTCAGTAATGGTGATAATCTCAGTAATGGTGATATTCGTGGTAATGTTGATAATCTCAGTAATGCTGATAATCTCAATACCGGTATCTCAGTAAAGGTGATAATTACAGTAATGGTGATAATCTCAGTAATGGCGATAATCTCAGTAATGGTGATAATCTCAGAAATGGCGATAATCTCAGTAATGGTGATATTCTCAGCCATGGTGATAATCTCAGTAATGGTGATATTCTCAGTAATGGTGATATTCTCAGTAATAGTGATATTCTCGGGAATCGTTATAATCTCAGTAATAGTGATATTCTCATTAATGGCGATATTCTCCGTAACGGTAATAATCTCAGTAATGGTGATACTCTCAGTAATGGTGATAATCTCAGAAATGGCGAAAATCTCAGTAATGGTGATATTCTCAGCAATGGTGATAATCCCAGTAATGGTGATATTCTCAGTAATGGTGATAATCACAGTAATGGTGATAATCTCAGTAATGGTGATAATCTCAGTAATGGCGATAATCTAATTAAAGGTGATATTTTCAGTAATGGTGATAATCTCAGTAATGGCGACATTCTCAGTAATGGTGCCAATCTTAGTACTGGTGATAATCTCAGTAATGGTGATATTCTCGGTAATAGTCATATTCTCGTTAATGGTGATAATCTCAGAAATGGTAATAATCTCAGTAATGGTATCACAGTAATGGTGATAATCTCGGTAATGGTGATAATCTCAGTAATGGCGATAATCTCATTAAAGGTGATATTCTCAGTAATGATGATAACCTCAGTAATGGCGACATTCTCAGTAATGGTGCCAATCATAGACATGGTGATAATCTCAGTAATGGTGATATTGTCGGTAATAGTCATATTCTCGTTAATGGTGATAATCTCAGAATTGGCGATAATCTCAGTAATGGTGATAATCTCAGTAATGCTGATAATCTCAATAATGCTATCTCAGTAATGGTGATAATCTCAAAAATGGTGATATTCTCATTAATATTGATATTCTCGGTAATGGTGATAATCTCAGTAAATTGATAATCTCAGTAATGGTGATATTCTCGGTCAAGGTGATAATCTCAGTAATGGCGATAATCTCAGTAATGGTGATAATCTCAGTAATGGCGATTTTGTCAGTAATGGTGATAATCTCAGTGATGGTGATATTCTCGGTATTGGTGATATTCTTTGCAATGCTGATAATATCAATCATGGCAATATTCACAGTAATAGTGATATTCTAAGTAATGGTGATTATATCAGTAATGGCGATAATCTCAGTAATGGTGATATTCTCAGTAATGGTGATAATCTCAGTAATTGCGATAATCTCAGTAATGGTGATATTCTCAGTAATGTTGATAATCTCAGTAATGCTGAAAATCTTAGTAATGGTATCTCAGTAATGGTGATAATCTCAGTAATGGTGATATTCGCGGTAATGTTGATAATCTCAGTAATGCTGATAATCTCAATACCGGTATCTCAGTAATGGTGATAATCTCAGTAATGGTGATAATCTCAGTAATGGCGATAATCTCAGTAATGGTGATAATCTCAGAAATGGCGATAATCTCAGTAATGGTGATATTCTCAGCCATGGTGATAATCTCAGTAATGGTGATATTCTCAGTAATGGTGATATTCTCTGTAATAGTGATATTCTCGGGAATCGTTATAATCTCAGTAATGGTGATATTCTCAGTAATGGCGATATTCTCCGTAACGGTAATAATCTCAGTAATGGTGATACTCTCGGTAATGCTGATAATCTCAGAAATGACAAAAATCTCAGTAATGGTGATATTCTCAGCAATGGTGATAATCCCAGTAATGGTGATATTCTCAGTAATGGTGATAATCACAGTAATGGTGATAATCTCAGTAATGGTGATAATCTCAGTAATGGCGATAATCTAATTAAAGGTGATATTTTCAGTAATGGTGATAATCTCAGTAATGGCGACATTCTCAGTAATGGTGCCAATCTTAGTACTGGTGATAATCTCAGTAATGGTGATATTCTCGGTAATGGTGATAATCTCAGAAATGGTAATAATCTCAGTAATGGTATCACAGTAATGGTGATAATCTCGGTAATGGTGATAATCTCAGTAATGGCGATAATCTCATTAAAGGTGATATTCTCAGTAATGGTGATAATCTCAGTAATGGCGACATGCTCAGTAATGGTGCCAATCTTAGTAATGGTGATAATCTCAGTAATGGTGATATTCTCGGTAATAGTCATATTCTCGTTAATGGTGATAATCTCAGATTTGGCGATAATCTCAGTAATGCTGATAATCTCAATAATGCTATCTCAGTAATGGTGATAATCTCAAAAATGTTGATATTCTCATTAATAGTGATATTCTCGGCAATGGTGATAATCTCAGTAAAGTTGATAATCTCAGTAATGGTGATATTCTCGGTCATGGTGATAATCTCAGTAATGGCGATAATCTCAGTAATGGTGATAATCTCAGTAATGGCGATTTTGTCAGTAATGGTGATAATCTCAGTGATGGTGATATTCTCGGTATTGGTGATATTCTTTGCAATGCTGATAATATCAATCATGGCAATATTCACAGTAATAGTGATATTCTCAGTAATGTTGATTATATCAGTAATGGCGATAATCTCAGTAATGGTGATATTCTCAGTAATGGTGATATTCTCAGTAATCGTGATAATCCCAGTAATGTGGACCATCTCAGTAATGGTGATTATCTCGCTAATGGTGATAATCTCAGTAATGGTGATATTTTCGGTAATGGCGATATTCTCAGTAATGGTGATAATCTCAGTAATGGTGATATTCTCAGTAATGGTGATAATCTCGGTAATGGCGATATTCTCGGTCAGGGAGATAATATCAGTAATGTTGATATTCTCAATAATTGTGATAGTCTGAGTCCTGGCGATATTCTCAGTAATGGTGATAACATCACTAATAGCGATATTCTCGGTCAGGGCGATAATATCAGTAATGGTGATATTCTCAATAATGGCGATAATCTCAGTCATGGCGATATTCTCAGTATTTGTGATATTCTCGGTAATGGTGATAATCTCTTTAATTACAATAATCTCAGTAATAGTGATATTCTCAGTAAGGGTGATAATCTCAGTAATGGCGATAATCTCAGTAATGCTGATAATCTCAGTTATGGTATCTCAGTAACGGTGATAATCTCAGTAATGGTGATATTCTCGGTAATGTTGATAATCTGAGTAATGCTGATAATCTCAATAATGGTATCACAGTAATGGTGAAAATCTCAGTAATGTTGATAATCTCAGTAATGGCGATATTCTCTGTAATGGTGATAATCTCAGTAAAGGTGATATTCTCATTAATAGTGATATTCTCAATAACGGTGCTAATCTCAGTAATGGTGATAATCTCAGTAATGGCGATAATCTCAGTAATGGTGATAATCTCAGTAATGGAGATTTTCTCAGTAATGGTGATAATCTCAGTAATGGTGATATTCTCTGCAATGCTGATAATCTCAATCATGGCAATATTCACAGTAATAGTGATATTCTCAGTAATGGTGATAATATCAGCAATGGCGATAATCTCAGTAATGGTGATATTCTCAGTAATGGTAATAATCTCAGTAATGGTGATATTCTCGGTAATCGTGATAATCCCAGTAATGTCGATCATCTCAGTTATGGTGATTATCTCGGTAATGGTGATAATCTCACTAATGGTGATATTTTCAGTAATGGCGATAATCTCAGTAATGGCGACATTCTCAGTAATGGCGACATTCTCAGTAATGGTGATAATCTCAGTAATGGTGATATTCTCAGAAATGGTGATAATCTCAGTAATGGTGATATTCTCGGTCAGGGAGATGATATCTGTAATGGGGATATTCTCAGTAATGGTGATAATCTCAGTCATGTCGATATTCTCAGTAATGGTGATAACCTCTCTAATGGCGATATTCTCGGTCAGGGCGATAATATCAGTAATGGTGATATTCTCAATTATGGCGAAAATCTCAGTCATGGCGATATTCTCAGTATTTGTGATATTCTCGGTAATGGTGATAATCTCAGTAATGGCGATAATCACAGTAATGGTGATATTCTCAGTAATGGTGATAATCTCAGTAATGTTGATAATCTCAGTAATGCTGATAATCTCACAAATGGTATCTCAGTAATGGTGATAATCTCAGTAATGGTGATATACTCGGTAATGTTGATAATCTCAGTAATGCTGATAATCTCAATAATGGCGATAATCTCAGTAATGGTGATAATCTCAGAAATGGTGATAATCTCAGTAATGGTGATATTCTCGGTAATGCTAATAATCTCAGCAATGGCGATAATCTCAGTAATGGTGATAATCTCGGTAATGGTGATAATCTCAGTAATGGCGATAATCTCAGTAATGGTGATGTTCTCAGTAATGGTGATAATCTCAGTAATGGCGATATTCTCAGTAATGGTGCTAATCTCAGTAATGGTGATAATCTCAGTAATGGTGATATTCTCCGTAATAGTCATATTTTCGGTAATGGTGATAATCTCAAAAATGGTAATAACTCAGTAATGGTATATCCGTAATGGTGATCATCTCAGAATTGGCGATAATCTCAGAAATGGTGATAGTCGCAGTAATGGCGATAATCTCAGTAATGCTGATAATCTCAGTAATGGTGATATTCTCGGTCAGGGAGATGATATCTGTAATGGAGATATTCTCAGTAATGGTGATAACCTCTCTAATGGCGATATTCTCGGTCAGGGCGATAATATCAGTAATGGCGATATTCTCAATTATGGCGAAAATCTCAGTCATGGCGATATTCTCAGTATTTGTGATATTCTCGGTAATGGTGATAAGCTCAGTAATGGCGATAATCTCAGTAATGGTGATATTCTCAGTAATGGTGATAATCTCAGTAATGTTGATAATCTCAGTAATGCTGATAATCTCACAAATGGTATCTCAGTAATGGTGATAATCTCAGTAATGGTGATATACTCGGTAATGTTGATAATCTCAGTAATGCTGATAATCTCAATAATGGCGATAATCTCAGTAATGGTGATAATCTCAGAAATGGTGATAATCTCAGTAATGGTGATATTCTCGGTAATGCTAATAATCTCAGCAATGGCGATAATCTCAGTAATGGTGATAATCTCGGTAATGGTGATAATCTCCGTAATGGTGATAATCTCAGAATCGGCGATAATCTCCGTAATGGTGATAGTCGCAGTAATGGCGATAATCTCAGTAATGCTGATAATCTCAGTAATGGTGATAATGTCAGTAATGGTGATAATCTCAGCAATGCTGATATTCTCAGTAATGGTGATAATCTCAGTAATGTTGATATTCTCGGTAATAGTGAAATTCTCGGTAATGGTGATAATCACAGTAATGGTGATAATCTCAGTAATGGTGATAATCTCAGTAATGGCGATAATCTAATTAAAGGTGATATTTTCAGTAATGGTGATAATCTCAGTAATGGTGACATTCTCAGTAATGGTGCCAATCTTAGTACTGGTGATAATCTCAGTAATGGTGATATTCTCGGTAATAGTCATATTCTCGTTAATGGTGATAATCTCAGAAATGGTAATAATCTCAGTAATGGTATCACAGTAATAGTCATATTCTCGTTAATGGTGATAATCTCAGAATTGGCGATAATCTCAGTAATGCTGATAATCTCAATAATGCTATCTCAGTAATGGTGATAATCTCAAAAATGTTGATATTCTCATTAATAGTGATATTCTCGGCAATGGTGATAATCTCAGTAAAGTTGATAATCTCAGTAATGGTGATATTCTCGGTCTTGGTGATAATCTCAGTAATGGCGATAATCTCAGTAATGGTGATAATCTCAGTAATGGCGATTTTGTCAGTAATGGTGATAGTCTCAGTGATGGTGATATTCTCGGTATTGGTGATATTCTTTGCAATGCTGATAATATCAATCATGGCAATATTCACAGTAATAGTGATATTCTCAGTAATGGTGATTATATCAGTAATGGCGATAATCTCAGTAATGGTGATATTCTCAGTAATGGTGATATTCTCAGTAATCGTGATAATCCCAGTAATGTGGACCATCTCAGTAATGGTGATTATCTCGCTAATGGTGATAATCTCAGTAATGGTGATATTTTCGGTAATGGCGATATTCTCAGTAATGGTGATAATCTCAGTAATGGTGATATTCTCAGTAATGGTGATAATCTCGGTAATGGCGATATTCTTGGTCAGGGAGATAATATCAGTAATGCTGATATTCTCAATAATTGTGATAGTCTGAGTCCTGGCGATATTCTCAGTAATGGTGATAACATCACTAATAGCGATATTCTCGGTCAGGGCGATAATATCAGTAATGGTGATATTCTCAATAATGGCGATAATCTCAGTCATGGCAATATTCTCAGTATTTGTGATATTCTCGGTAATGGTGATAATCTCTTTAATTACAATAATCTCAGTAATAGTGATATTCTCAGTAATGGTGATAATCTCAGTAATGGCGATAATCTCAGTAATGCTGATAATCTCAGTTATGGTATCTCAGTAACGGTGATAATCTCAGTAATGGTGATATTCTCGGTAATGTTGATAATCTGAGTAATGCTGATAATCTCAATAATGGTATCACAGTAATGGTGAAAATCTCAGTAATGTTGATAATCTCAGTAATGGCGATATTCTCTGTAATGGTGATAATCTCAGTAAAGGTGATATTCTCATTAATAGTGATATTCTCGATAACGGTGCTAATCTCAGTAATGGTGATAATCTCAGTAATGGTGATACTCTCGGTCATGGTGATAATCTCAGTAATGGTGATAATCTCAGTAATGGCGATAATCTCAGTAATGGTGATAATCTCAGTAATGGAGATTTTCTCAGTAATGGTGATAATCTCAGTAATGGTGATATTCTCTGCAATGCTGATAATCTCAATCATGGCAATATTCACAGTAATAGTGATATTCTCAGTAATGGTGATAATATCAGCAATGGCGATAATCTCAGTAATGGTGATATTCTCAGTAATGGTAATAATCTCAGTAATGGTGATATTCTCAGTAATCGTGATAATCCCAGTAATGTCGATCATCTCAGTAATGGTGATTATCTCGGTAATGGTGATAATCTCACTAATGGTGATATTTTCGGTAATGGCGATAATCTCAGTAATGGCGACATTCTCAGTAATGGCGACATTCTCAGTAATGGTGATAATCTCAGTAATGGTGATATTCTCAGAAATGGTGATAATCTCAGTAATGGTGATATTCTCGGTCAGGGAGATGATATCTGTAATGGAGATATTCTCAGTAATGGTGATAATCTCAGTCATGTCGATATTCTCAGTAATGGTGATAACCTCTCTAATGGCGATATTCTCGGTCAGGGCGATAATATCAGTAATGGTGATATTCTCAATTATGGCGAAAATCTCAGTCATGGCGATATTCTCAGTATTTGTGATATTCTCGGTAATGGTGATAATCTCAGTAATGGCGATAATCACAGTAATGGTGATATTCTCAGTAATGGTGATAATCGAAGTAATGTTGATAATCTCAGTAATGCTGATAATCTCACAAATGGTATCTCAGTAATGGTGATAATCTCAGTAATGGTGATACACTCGGTAATGTTGATAATCTCAGTAATGCTGATAATCTCAATAATGGCGATAATCTCAGTAATGGTGATAATCTCAGAAATGGTGATAATCTCAGTAATGGTGATATTCTTGGTAATGCTAATAATCTCAGCAATGGCGATAATCTCAGTAATGGTGATAATCTCGGTAATGGTGATAATCTCAGTAATGGCGATAATCTCAGTAATGGTGATGTTCTCAGTAATGGTGATAATCTCAGTAATGGCGATATTCTCAGTAATGGTGCTAATCTAAGTAATGGTGATAATCTCAGTAATGGTGATATTCTCCGTAATAGTCATATTTTCGGTAATGGTGATAATCTCAAAAATGGTAATAACTCAGTAATGGTACATCCGTAATGGTGATCATCTCAGAATTGGCGATAATCTCAGTAATGGTGATAGTCGCAGTAATGGCGATAATCTCAGTAATGCTGATAATCTCAGTAATGGTGATATTCTCGGTCAGGGAGATGATATCTGTAATGGAGATATTCTCAGTAATGGTGATAATCTCAGTCATGTCGATATTCTCAGTAATGGTGATAACCCCTCTAATGGCGATATTCTCGGTCAGGGCGATAATATCAGTAATGGTGATATTCTCAATTATGGCGAAAATCTCAGTCATGGCGATATTCTCAGTATTTGTGATATTCTCGGTAATTGTGATAAGCTCAGTAATGGCGATAATCTCAGTAATGATGATATTCTCAGTATTGGTGATAATCTCAGCAATGTTGATAATCTCAGTAATGCTGATAATCTCACAAATGGTATCTCAGTAATGGTGATAATCTCAGTAATGGTGATATACTCGGTAATGTTGATAATCTCAGTAATGCTGATAATCTCAATAATGGCGATAATCTCAGTAATGGTGATAATCTCAGAAATGGTGATAATCTCAGTAATGGTGATATTCTCGGTAATGCTAATAATCTCAGCAATGGCGATAATCTCAGTAATGGCGATAATCTCAGTAATGGTGATGTTCTCAGTAATGGTGATAATCTCAGTAATGGCGATATCCTCAGTAATGGTGCTAATCTCAGTAATGGTGATAATCTCAGTAATGGTGATATTCTCGGTAATAGTCATATTTTCGGTAATGGTGATAATCTCAAAAATGGTAATAACTCAGTAATGGTACATCCGTAATGGTGATAATCTCAGAATTGGCGATAATCTCAGTAATGGTGATAGTCGCAGTAATGGCGTTAATCTCAGTAATGCTGATAATCTCAATAATGGTGATAATGTCAGTAATGGTGATAATCTCAGCAATGCTGATATTCTCAGTAATGGTGATAATCTAAGTAATGTTGATATTCTCGGTAATAGTGAAATTCTCGGTAATGGTGATAATCTCAGTAATGGTGATAATCTCAGTAATGTCGATAATCTCAGTAATGGTGATTATCACAGTAATGGAGACAATCTCAGTAATGGTCATATTCTCTTTAATAGCGATAATCTCAGTAATGGTGATATTCTCAGTAATGGTGATAATCTCAGTAATGGCGATATTCTCGGTCATGGCGATAATAACAGTAATAGTGATATTCTCAGTAATGTCGATAATCTCAGTAATGGCGACAATCTCTGTAATGCTGATATTCTCAGTAATGGTGATAATCTCAGTAATGGTGATATTCTCTGTAATGGTGATATTCTCGGTAATGATGATAAACTCAGTAATGGTGATAATCTCAGTATTGGTATCTCAGTAATGGTGATAATCTCAGTAATGGTGATAATGTCAGTAATGGCAATACGCTCAGTAATGGTGATATTCTCGGTAATGGTTTTAATCTCAGTAATGGTGATATTCTCGGTAATGGTGATAATCTCAGTAATGGTGATATTTTTGCTAATGGTGATAATCTCAGTAATGGCGACATTCTCAGTAATGGTGGTAATATCAGTAATGGTGATAATCTCAGTAATGGTGATATTCTCAGTAATGACGACATTCTCAGTATTTGTGATAATCTCAGTAATGGTTATAATCTCAGGAATGGCAATAATCTCAGTAATGGTGATATTCTCGGTAATGGTGATAATCCCAGTAATGGTGATATTCTCAGTAATGTCGATAATCTCAGTAATGGTGGTAATCTCAGTAATGGTGATATTCTCGGTAATGCTAATAATCTCAGCAATGGCGATAATCTCAGTAATGGCGATAATCTCAGTAATGGTGATGTTCTCAGTAATGGTGATAATCTCAGTAATGGCGATATCCTCAGTAATGGTGCTAATCTCAGTACTGGTGATAATCTCAGTAATGGTGATATTCTCGGTAATAGTCATATTTTCGGTAATGGTGATA
This sequence comes from Carcharodon carcharias, assembly GCF_017639515.1. Lineage (NCBI taxonomy): Eukaryota > Metazoa > Chordata > Chondrichthyes > Lamniformes > Lamnidae > Carcharodon > Carcharodon carcharias. The sequence continues at coordinate 46,332,102 of NC_054492.1, forward strand.
ATCTCAAAAATGGTAATAACTCAGTAATGGTACATCCGTAATGGTGATAATCTCAGAATTGGCGATAATCTCAGTAATGGTGATAGTCGCAGTAATGGCGTTAATCTCAGTAATGCTGATAATCTCAGTAATGGTGATAATGTCAGTAATGGTGATAATCTCAGCAATGCTGATATTCTCAGTAATGGTGATAATCTCAGTAATGTTGATATTCTCGGTAATAGTGAAATTCTCGGTAATGGTGATAATCTCAGTAATGGTGATAATCTCAGTAATGTCGATAATCTCAGTAATGGTGATTATCACAGTAATGGAGACAATCTCAGTAATGGTCATATTCTCTTTAATAGCGATAATCTCAGTAATGGTGATATTCTCAGTAATGGTGATAATCTCAGTAATGGCGATATTCTCGGTCATGGCGATAATAACAGTAATAGTGATATTCTCAGTAATGTCGATAATCTCAGTAATGGCGACAATCTCTGTAATGCTGATATTCTCAGTAATGGTGATAATCTCAGTAATGGTGATATTCTCTGTAATGGTGATATTCTCGGTAATGATGATAAACTCAGTAATGGTGATAATCTCAGTATTGGTATCTCAGTAATGGTGATAATCTCAGTAATGGTGATAATGTCAGTAATGGCAATACGCTCAGTAATGGTGATATTCTCGGTAATGGTTTTAATCTCAGTAATGGTGATATTCTCGGTAATGGTGATAATCTCAGTAATGGTGATATTTTTGCTAATGGTGATAATCTCAGTAATGGCGACATTCTCAGTAATGGTGGTAATATCAGTAATGGTGATAATCTCAGTAATGGTGATATTCTCAGTAATGACGACATTCTCAGTATTTGTGATAATCTCAGTAATGGTTATAATCTCAGGAATGGCAATAATCTCAGTAATGGTGATATTCTCGGTAATGGTGATAATCCCAGTAATGGTGATATTCTCAGTAATGTCGATAATCTCAGTAATGGTGGTAATCTCAGTAATGGTGACAATCTCAGTAATGGCGATAATCTCACTAATGGTGATAATCTCAGTAATGGCGATATTCTCAGTAATGGTGATAATCTCAGTAATCTTGATATTCTCGGTAATAGTGATATTCTCGTTTATGGTTATAATCTCAGTAATGGTAATAATCTCAGTAATGGTATCACAGTGATAGTCATATTCTCGTTAATGGTGATAATCTCAGAATTGGCGATAATCTCAGTAATGCTGATAATCTCAATAATGCTATCTCAGTAATGGTGATAATCTCAAAAATGTTGATATTCTCATTAATAGTGATATTCTCGGCAATGGTGATAATCTCAGTAAAGTTGATAATCTCAGTAATGGTGATATTCTCGGTCATGGTGATAATCTCAGTAATGGCGATAATCTCAGTAATGGTGATAATCTCAGTAATGGCGATTTTGTCAGTAATGGTGATAGTCTCAGTGATGGTGATATTCTCGGTATTGGTGATATTCTTTGCAATGCTGATAATATCAATCATGGCAATATTCACAGTAATAGTGATATTCTCAGTAATGGTGATTATATCAGTAATGGCGATAATCTCAGTAATGGTGATATTCTCAGTAATGGTGATATTCTCAGTAATCGTGATAATCCCAGTAATGTGGACCATCTTAGTAATGTTGATTATCTCGCTAATGGTGATAATCTCAGTAATGGTGATATTTTCGGTAATGGCGATATTCTCAGTAATGGTGATAATCTCAGTAATGGTGATATTCTCAGTAATGGTGATAATCTCGGTAATGGCGATATTCTCGGTCAGGGAGATAATATCAGTAATGTTGATATTCTCAATAATTGTGATAGTCTCAGTCCTGGCGATATTCTCAGTAATGGTGATAACATCACTAATAGCGATATTCTCGGTCAGGGCGATAATATCAGTAATGGTGATATTCTCAATAATGGCGATAATCTCAGTCATGGCAATATTCTCAGTATTTGTGATATTCTCGGTAATGGTGATAATCTCTTTAATTACAATAATCTCAGTAATAGTGATATTCTCAGTAATGGTGATAATCTCAGTAATGGCGATAATCTCAGTAATGCTGATAATCTCAGTTATGGTATCTCAGTAACGGTGATAATCTCAGTAATGGTGATATTCTCGGTAATGTTGATAATCTGAGTAATGCTGATAATCTCAATAATGGTATCACAGTAATGGTGAAAATCTCAGTAATGTTGATAATCTCGGTAATGGCGATATTCTCTGTAATGGTGATAATCTCAGTAAAGGTGATATTCTCATTAATAGTGATATTCTCGATAACGGTGCTAATCTCAGTAATGGTGATAATCTCAGTAATGGTGATACTCTCGGTCATGGTGATAATCTCAGTAATGGTGATAATCTCAGTAATGGCGATAATCTCAGTAATGGTGATAATCTCAGTAATGGAGATTTTCTCAGTAATGGTGATAATCTCAGTAATGGTGATAATCTCTGCAATGCTGATAATCTCAATCATGGCAATATTCACAGTAATAGTGATATTCTCAGTAATGGTGATAATATCAGCAATGGCGATAATCTCAGTAATGGTGATATTCTCAGTAATGGTAATAATCTCAGTAATGGTGATATTCTCGGTAATCGTGATAATCCCAGTAATGTCGATCATCTCAGTAATGGTGATTATCTCGGTAATGGTGATAATCTCACTAATGGTGATATTTTCGGTAATGGCGATAATCTCAGTAATGGCGACATTCTCAGTAATGGCGACATTCTCAGTAATGGTGATAATCTCAGTAATGGTGATATTCTCAGAAATGGTGATAATCTCAGTAATGGTGATATTCTCGGTCAGGGAGATGATATCTGTAATGGAGATATTCTCAGTAATGGTGATAATCTCAGTCATGTCGATATTCTCAGTAATGGTGATAACCTCTCTAATGGCGATATTCTCGGTCAGGGCGATAATATCAGTAATGGTGATATTCTCAATTATGGCGAAAATCTCAGTCATGGCGATATTCTCAGTATTTGTGATATTCTCGGTAATGGTGATAATCTCAGTAAGGCGATAATCACAGTAATGGTGATATTCTCAGTAATGGTGATAATCTCAGTAATGTTGATAATCTCAGTAATGCTGATAATCTCACAAATGGTATCTCAGTAATGGTGATAATCTCAGTAATGGTGATATACTCGGTAATGTTGATAATCTCAGTAATGCTGATAATCTCAATAATGGCGATAATCTCAGTAATGGTGATAATCTCAGAAATGGTGATAATCTCAGTAATGGTGATAATCTCGGTAATGGTGATAATCTCAGTAATGGCGATAATCTCAGTAATGGTGATGTTCTCCGTAATGGTGATAATCTCAGTAATGGCGATATTCTCAGTAATGGTGCTAATCTCAGTAATGGTGATAATCTCAGTAATGGTGATATTCTCCGTAATAGTCATATTTTCGGTAATGGTGATAATCTCAAAAATGGTAATAACTCAGTAATGGTACATCCGTAATGGTGATCATCTCAGAATTGGCGATAATCTCAGTAATGGTGATAGTCGCAGTAATGGCGATAATCTCAGTAATGCTGATAATCTCAGTAATGGTGATATTCTCGGTCAGGGAGATGATATCTGTAATGGAGATATTCTCAGTAATGGTGATAATCTCAGTCATGTCGATATTCTCAGCAATGGTGATAACCCCTCTAATGGCGATATTCTCGGTCAGGGCGATAATATCAGTAATGGTGATATTCTCAATTATGGCGAAAATCTCAGTCATGGCGATATTCTCAGTATTTGTGATATTCTCGGTAATTGTGATAAGCTCAGTAATGGCGATAATCTCAGTAATGATGATATTCTCAGTAATGGTGATAATCTCAGTAATGTTGATAATCTCAGTAATGCTGATAATCTCACAAATGGTATCTCAGTAATGGTGATAATCTCAGTAATGGTGATATACTCGGTAATGTTGATAATCTCAGTAATGCTGATAATCTCAATAATGGCGATAATCTCAGTAATGGTGATAATCTCAGAAATGGTGATAATCTCAGTAATGGTGATATTCTCGGTAATGCTAATAATCTCAGCAATGGCGATAATCTCAGTAATGGCGATAATCTCAGTAATGGTGATGTTCTCAGTAATGGTGATAATCTCAGTAATGGCGATATTCTCAGTAATGGTGCTAATCTCAGTAATGGTGATAATCTCAGTAATGGTGATATTCTCGGTAATAGTCATATTTTCGGTAATGGTGATAATCTCAAAAATGGTAATAACTCAGTAATGGTACATCCGTAATGGTGATAATCTCAGAATTGGCGATAATCTCAGTAATGGTGATTATCTCAGGAATGGTGATAATCTCAGTAATGGTGATATTCTCAGGAATGGCGATAATCTCAGTAATGCTGATAATCTCAGTAATGGTGATAATGTCAGTAATGGTGATAATCTCAGCAATGCTGATATTCTCAGTAATGGTGATAATCTCAGTAATGTTGATATTCTCGGTAATAGTGAAATTCTCGGTAATGGTGATAATCTGAGTAATGGTGATAATCTCAGTAATGTCGATAATCTCAGTAATGGTGATTATCACAGTAATGGAGACAATCTCAGTAATGGTCATATTCTCTTTAATAGCGATAATCTCAGTAATGGTGATATTCTCAGTAATGGTGATAATCTCAGTAATGGCGATATTCTCGGTCATGGCGATAATAACAGTAATAGTGATATTCTCAGTAATGTCGATAATCTCAGTAATGGCGATATTCTCTGTAATGCTGATATTCTCAGTAATTGTGATGATCTCAGTAATGGCGACAATCTCAGTAATGGTGATATTCTCAGTAATGGTGATAATCTCAGTAATGGTGATATTCTCTGTAATGGTGATATTCTCGGTAATGATGATAAACTCAGTAATGGTGATAATCTCAGTATTGGTATCTCAGTAATGGTGATAATCTCAGTAATGGTGATAATGTCAGTAATGGCAATACGCTCAGTAATGGTGATATTCTCGGTAATGGTTTTAATCTCAGTAATGGTGATATTCTCGGTAATGGTGATAATCTCAGTAATGGTGATATTTTTGCTAATGGTGATAATCTCAGTAATGGCGACATTCTCAGTAATGGTGGTAATATCAGTAATGGTGATAATCTCAGTAATGGTGATATTCTCGGTAATATTGGTAATCTTGGTAATGACGAGAATCTCAGTAATGGTGATATTCTCAGTAATGACGACATTCTCAGTATTTGTGATAATCTCAGTAATGGTGATAATCTCAGGAATGGCAATAATCTCAGTAATGGTGATATTCTCGGTAATGGTGACAATCCCAGTAATGGTGATATTCTCAGTAATGTCGATAATCTCAGTAATGGTGGTAATCTCAGTAATGGTGACAATCTCAGTAATGGCGATAATCTCACTAATGGTGATAATCTCAGTAATGGCGATATTCTCAGTAATGGTGATAATCTCAGTAATCTTGATATTCTCGGTAATAGTGATATTCTCGTTTATGGTGATAATCTCAGTAATGGCAATAATCTCAGTAATGGTGATTATCACAGTAATGGAGACAATCTCAGTAATGGCGATATTCTCTTTAATGGCGATAATCTCAGTAATTGTGATATTCTCAGTAATGGTGATAATCTCAGAAATGGCGATATTCTCGGTCATGGCGATAAAAACAGTAATGTTGATATTCTCAGTAATGTCGATAATCTCATTCATGGCGATATTCTCAGTAATGCTGATATTCTCGGCAATTGTGATAATCTCAGTAATGGCGTTAATCTCAGTAATGGTGATATTCTCAGTAATGGTGATAATCTCAGTAATGTCGATATTTACTGTAATGGTGATATTCTCGGTAATGTTGACAAGCTCAGTAATGGTGATAATCTCAGTAATGATGATAATGTCAGTAATGGCAATACGCTCAGTAATGGTGATATTCTCAGTAATGGTGATAATCTTAGTAATGGTGATATTCTCGGTAATGGTGATAATCTCAGTAATGGTGATATTTTCGCTAATGGTGATAATCTCAGTAATGGCGACATTCTCAGTAATGGTGGTAATATCAGTAATGGTGATAATCTCAGTAATGGTGATATTCTCGGTAATGGTGGTAATCTTGGTAATGACGAGAATCTCAGTAATGGTGATATTCTCAGTAATTACGACATTCTCTGTAATTGTGATATTCTCAGTAATGGCGATTATCTCAGTAATGGTGATATTCTCCAGAATGGTTATAATCTCAGGAATATGATATTCTCGATAATGGCGATAATCTCAGTAATTGTGATATTCTCAGTAATGGTGATAATCTCAGTAATTGTGATATTCTCAGTAATGGTGATAATCTCAGTAATGGTGAAATTCTCGGTCATGGCGATAATATCAGTTATGGTGATATTCTCAGTAATGTCGATAATCTCAGTAATGGCGATATTCTCAGTAATGCCGATATTCTCGGTAATTGTGATAATCTCAGTAATGGTGATATTCTCAGTAATGGCGATAATCTCAGTAATGGCGATATTCTCTGTAATGGTGATATTCTTGGTAATGTTGATAAACTCAGTAATGGTGATAATCTCAGTAATGGTATCTCAGTAATGTTGATCATCTCAGTAATGGCGATAATCTCAGTAATGGTGATAATCTCAGTAATGTCGCTAATCTCAGTAATGGTGGCAATCTCAGTAATGGTGATAATCGCAGTAATGGCAATAATCTCTGTAATGGTGATAATCTCAGTAATGGCGATATTCTCAGTAATGGTGATAATCACAGTAATCTTGATATTCTCGGCAATAGTGATATTCACGTTTATGGTGATAATCTCAGTAATGCTGATAATGTCAGTAAAAGCGATATTCTCTGTAATGGTGATAATCTCAGTAATGCTGATATTCTCGGTAATTTTGACATTCTCGGTAATGGTGATATTCTCACTAATGGTGATATTCTCAGTAATGGCAATAATCTCAGTAATGGTGATTATCACAGTAATGGAGACAATCTCAGTAATGGCGATATTCTCTTTAATGGCGATAATCTCAGTAATTGTGATATTCTCAGTAATGGTGATAATCTCAGTAATGGTGATATTCTCGGTAATGGTGGTAATCTTGGTAATGACGAGAATCTCAGTAATGATGATATTCTCAGTAATGACGACATTCTCAGTAATTGTGATGATCTCAGTAATGGTGATAAACTCAGGAATGGCAATAATCTCAGTAATGGTGATATTCTCGGTAATGGTGATAATCCCAGTAATGGTGATATTCTCAGTAATGGCTACATTCCCAGTAATGTTGATAATCGCAATAATGGTGATATTCTCAGTAATGACGACATTCTCTGTAATTGTGATATTCTCAATAATGGCAATTATATCAGTAATGGTGATATTCTCCAGAATGGTTATAATCTCAGTAATGGTGATATTCTCGGTAATGGTGATAATCTCAGTAATGGCGACATTCTCAGTAATGGTGACATTCTCAGCAATGGTGATAATCTCAGTAATTGTGATATTCTCAGTAATGGTGATAATCTCAGTAATGGCGAAATTCTCCGTCATGGCGATAATATCAGTTATGGTGATATTCTCAGTAATGTCGATAATCTCAGTAATGGCGATATTCTCAGTAATGCTGATATTCTCGGTAATTGTGATAATCTCATTAATGGCGATAATCTCAGAAATGGTGATATTCTCAGTAATGGCGATAATCTCAGTAATGGCGATATTCTCTGTAATGGTGATATTCTCGGTAATGTTGATAAACTCAGTAATGGTGATAATCTCAGTAATGGTATCTCAGTAATGGTGATAATCTCAGTAATGGCGATAATCTCAGTAATGGTGATAATCTCAGTAATGTCGATAATCTCAGTAATGGTGGTAATCTCAGTAATGGTGATAATCGCAGTAATAGCAATAATCTCTGTAATGGTGATAATCTCAGTAATGGCGATATTCTCAGTAATGGTGATAATCACAGTAATCTTGATATTCTCGGCAATAGTGATATTCTCGTTTATGGTGATAATCTCAGTAATGGTGATAATGTCAGTAAAAGCGATATTTTCTGTAATGGTGATAATCTCAGTAATGCTGATATTCTCGGTAATTTTGACATTCTCGGTAATGGTGATATTCTCACTAATGGTGATATTCTCAGTAATGGCAATAATCTCAGTAATGGTGATAATCTCACTAATGATATTCTCAGTTTTGTTGATAATCTCAGTAATGGCGATAATCTCAGTAATGGTGATATTCTCAGTAATGGTGAAAATCTCAGTAATGGCGATATTCTCAGTAATGGTGATATTCTCACTAATGTTGATAAGCTCAGTAATTGTGATAATCTCAGTAATGGTATCACAGTACAGGTGACAATCTCAGTAATGGAGATAATGTCAGTAATGGCAATAAATTAAGTAATGGTGATATTCTCAGTAATGGTGATAATCTCAGTAATGGTGATATTCTCAGTAATGGTGAAAATCTCAGTAATGCCGATATTCTCAGTAATGGTGATAATCTCAGTAATGTCGATAATCTCAGTAATGTCTATAATCTCAGTAATGGTGGTAATCTCAGTAATGGTGATAATCTCACTAATTGCGATATTCTCAGTAATGGTAATAATCTCAGTAGTGTTGATATTCTCGGTAATAGTGATATTCTCGTTTATGGTGATAATCTCAGAAATGGCGATAATCTCAGTAATGCTGATATTCTCAGTAATGGTTAAAATCTCAGTAATGTCGATATTCTCAGTAATGGTGATATTCTCGGTAATGTTGATAAGCTCAGTAATTGTGATAATCTCAGTAATGGTATCTCAGTACAGGTGATAATCTCAGTAATGGAGATAATGTCAGTAATGGCAATAAGCTCAGTAATGGTGATATTCTCGGTAATGGTGATAATATCAGTAATGGTGATATTCTCGGTAATTGTGATAATCTCAGTAATGGCGATATTCTCAGTAATGGTGATAATCTCAGCAATGGTGATAATCTCAGTAATGGTGATATTCTTGGTAATTTTGATCATCTCGGTAATGGCGAAAATCTCAGTAACATTGATATTCTCAGTAATGACGACATTCTCAGTAATTGTGATAATCTCAGTAATGGTGATAATCTCAGGAATGGCAATAATCTCAGTAATTGTGATAGTCTCGGTAATGGTGATAATCCCAGTAATGGCGATATTCCCAGTAATGGCGACATTCTCAGTAAAGGTGATAATCTCAGTAAAGGTGATAATCTCAGTAATGGTGATAATCCAGTAATGGCAATATTCTCATTAATGTTGATAATCTCAGTAATGTTGATATTCTTGGTAATAGTGATATTCTCGGTAATGGTGATAATCTCAGTAATGATGATATTCTCGGTAATAGTGATATTCATGGTAATGTTGATAATCTCAGTAATGGTAATATTCTCAGTAATGGCAATAATTTAGGTAATGTTGATAATCTGAGTTTTGGTGATAATCTACGTCATTTGCGATACTCTCGGTAATGGTGATAATCTCGGAAATGGCGATAATCAAAGAAAAGGTGATATTCTCAGCAATGGTGATAATCTCTGTAATGGTGATATTCTCAGTAATGGTGATAATCTCAGTAATGGTGATAATCTCAGTAATGGTGTTAATCTCCGTAATTGTGATATTCTCGGTAATGGTGATAATCTCAGTAATGGTGATATTCTCGGTAAGGGTGATAATCTCAGTAATGGTGATTATCTCAGTAATGGTATCTCAGTAATGGTGATATTCCTGGAAATGGTGATAATCTCAAAAATGGCGATATACTCAGTAATGGTGATAATCTCAGTAATGCTGATATACTCTGTAATAGTGATATTCTCGATGATGTTGATAATCTCAGTAATGTTAATAATCTCAGTAATGGTATCTCAGTAAAGGTGATAATCTCAGAATTGGCGATAATATCAGTAATGGTGATAATCTCAGTAATGACGATAATCTCAGTAATGGTGATAATCTCAGCAATGGTGATATTCTCAGCAATGGCGATAATCTCAGTAATGGTGATAATCTCGGTAATGGTGATAATCTCGGTAATAGTGACATTCTCGGAAATCGTGATAATCTCAGTAATGTTGATAATCTCAGTAATGGTGATATTCTCAGTAATGGTGATAATCTCTGCAATGGTGATTATCTCAGTAATGGCGACAATCTCAGTAATGGTGATAATCTCAGTAATGGCAATATTCTCTGTAATGGTGATAATCTCCATAATGGTGATATTGTCGGTAATGGTGATATTCATGGTAATGTTGATAATCTCAGTAATGGTGATATTCTCAGTAATGGCAATAATCTCAGTAATGGTGATAATCTGAGTTTTGGTGATAATCTCAGTATTTGCGATCGTTCGGTAATGGTGATAATCTTGGAAATGGTGATAATCTCAGTAAAGGTGATATTCTCAGTAATGGTGATAATCTCAGTAATGGTGATATTCTCAGTAATGGTGATAATCTCAGTAATGGTGATAATCTCGGTAATGGTGATAATCTCGGTAATGGTGATATTCTCGGTAATGGTGATAATCTCAGCAATGGCGATATTCTCAGTAATGGTGATAATCTCGGTAATGGTGATAATCTCAGTAATGGCGATAATCTCAGTAATGGTGATAATCTCAGTAATGGCAATATTCTCTGTAATGGTGATAATCTCCATAATGGTGATATTGTCGGTAATGGTGATATTCATGGTAATGTTGATAATCTCAGTAATGGTGATATTCTCAGTAATGGCAATAATCTCAGTAATGGTGATAATCTGAGTTTTGGTGATAATCTCAGTATTTGCGATCGTTCGGTAATGGTGATAATCTTGGAAATGGTGATAATCTCAGTAAAGGTGATATTCTCAGTAATGGTGATAATCTCAGTAATGGTGATATTCTCAGTAATGGTGATAATCTCAGTAATGGTGATAATCTCAGTAATGTTGATAATCTCCGTAATGGTGATATTCTCGGTAATGGTGATAATCTCAGCAATGGCGATATTCTCAGTAATGGTGATATTCCCGGTAATGGTGATAATCTCAATAATGGCGATAATCTCAGTAATGGTGATAATCTCAGTAATGGCAATATTCTCTGTAATGGTGATAATCTCCATAATGGTGATATTGTCGGTAATGGTGATATTCATGGTAATGTTGATAATCTCAGTAATGGTGATATTCTCAGTAATGGCAATAATCTCAGTAATGGTGATAATCTGAGTTTTGGTGATAATCTCAGTATTTGCGATCGTTCGGTAATGGTGATAATCTTGGAAATGGTGATAATCTCAGTAAAGGTGATATTCTCAGTAATGGTGATAATCTCAGTAATGGTGATATTCTCAGTAATGGTGATAATCTCAGTAATGGTGATAATCTCAGTAATGTTGATAATCTCCGTAATGGTGATATTCTCGGTAATGGTGATAATCTCAGCAATGGCGATATTCTCAGTAATGGTGATATTCCCGGTAATGGTGATAATCTCAATAATGGCGATAATCTCAGTAATGGTGGTTTTCTCAGTAATGGTGATATTCTCAGTAATGGCGATATTCTCAGTAATGTTGATATACTCAGTAATGGTGATAATCTCAGTAATGGTGATATGCTCGGTAATAGTGATATTCTCGATAATGTTGATAATCTCAGTAATGGTAATCATCTCAGTAATGGTATCTCAGTAATGGTGAAAATCTCAGAATTGGTGATCATCTCCGTAATGGTGATAATCTAAGCAATAGTGATTTTCTCGGTAATGGTGATAATCTCAGTAATCTGATAATCTCAGTTTTGGCGATAGTCTCAGTAATGGTGATAATCTCAGTAATGGTGATATTCTCGTTAATAGTGATATTCTCGGTAATGGTTATAATCTCAGTAATAGTGATAATCTCAGCAATGGTGATACTCTCGGTCATGGTGACAATCTCTGTAATGGTGATAATCGCAGTAATGGCGATAATCTCAGTAATGCTGATAATCTCAGTAATGGCGATTTTCTCAGTAATGGCGATAACCTCTGTAATGGTGATATTCTCGGTAATGGTGATATTCTCTGTAATGCTGATAATCTCAATCATGACAATATTCACAGTAATAGTGATATTCTCAGTAATGGTGATAATATCAGAAATGGCGATAATCTCAGTAATGGTGATATTTTCAGTAATGGAAATAAACTCAGTAATGGTGATATTCTCGGTAATGTCGTCATTCTCAGTAATGGTGATAATCTCAGTAATGGTGATATTCTCAGTAATGTTGATAATCTCAGTTATGCCGATCATCTCAGTAATGGTGATTATCTCGTTAATGGTGATAATCTCAGTAATGGTGATATTCTCAGTAATGGTGATAATCTCAGTAACGGCGACATTCTCAGTAATGGTGACATTCTCTGCAATGGTGATAATATCAGTAATGGTGATATCCTCATGAATGGCGATAATCTCAGACATGGCGATATTCTCAGCATTTGTGATATTCTCGGTAACGGTGATAATCTCAGTAATGGCGATTATCTCAGTAATGGTGATATTCTCAGTAATGGTGATAATCTCAGTAATTGCGATAATCTCAGTAATGGTGATATTCTCGGTAATGTTGATAATCTCAGTAATGGTGATATTCTCGGTAATGTTGATAATCTCAGTAATGGTATCTCAGTAATGGTGATATTCTCAGTAATGGTTATATTCTCTGTAATGCTGATAATCTCAATCATTGCAATATTCACAGTAGTAGTGATATTCTCAGTAATGGTGATAATATCAGTAATGGCGGTAATCTCAGTAATGGTGATATTCTCAGTAATGGAAATAATCTTAGTATTGGTGATATTCTCGGTAATCGTGATAATCCCAGTAATGTCGATCATCTCAGTAATGGTGATTATCTCGGTAATGGTGATAATCTCAGTAATGGTGATATTTTTGGTAATGGCGATAATCTCTGTAATGGCGTCATTCTCAGTAATGGCGCCATTCTCCGTAATGGTGATAATATCAGTAATGGTGATATTCTCAGTAATGGTGATAATCTCAGTAATGGCGATATTCTCGGTCATTGAGATAATATCAGTAATGGTAATATTCTCAGTAATGGCGATAATCTCAGTCATGGCTATATTCTCAGTAATGGCGATAACCTCACTAATGGCGATATTCTCGGTCAGGGCAATAATATCAGTAATGGTGATATTCTCAATAATGGCGATAATCTCTGTCATGGTGATTTTCTCAGTATTTGTGATACTCTCGATAATGGTGATGAACTAAGTAATGGCGATAATCTCAGTAATGGTTATATTCTCAGGAATGGTGATAATATCAGTAATTGTGATAATCTCAGTAATGGTGATATTCTCAGTAATGTTGATAATCTCAGTAATGCTGATAATCTCAGTAATGATATCTCAGTAATGGTGATAATCTCAGTAATGGTGATAATCTCAGTAATGGCGATAATCTCAGTAATGGTGATAATCTCAGGAAAGGTGAAAATCTCAGTAATGGTGATATTCTCAGCAATGGTGATAATCTCAGTAATGGTAATATTCTCAGTAATGGTGATAATCTCAGTAATGGTGATAATCTCAGTAATAGAGATATTCTCTGCAATGGTGATAATCTCAGTAATGGCGATATTCTCGGTCAGGGAGATAATATCTGTAATGGTGATATTCTCACTAATGGCAATAATCTCAGTCATGGCGATATTCTCAGTAATGGTGATAACCTCACTAATGGCGATATTCTCGGTCAGCGCGATAATATCAGTAATCGTGATATTCTCAATAATGGCGATAATCTCTGTCATGGTGATATCCTCAGTATTTGTGATATTCTCGGTAATGGTGATAATCTAAGTAATGGCGATAATCTCAGTAATGGTGATATTCTCAGTAATGGTGATAATCTCAGTAATTGCGATAATCTCAGTAATGGTGATATTCTCAGTAATGTTGATAATATCAGTAATGGCGATAATCTCAGTAATGGTAATATTCTCAGTAATGGAAATAATCTCAGTAATGGTGATATTCTCAGTAATGGTTATAATCTCAGTAATGCCGATCATCTCAGTAATGGTGATTATCTCGTTAATGGTGATAATCTCAGTAATGGTGATATCCTCATTAATGGTGATAATCTCAGACATGGCGATATTCTCAGCATTTGTGATATTCTCGGTAACGGTGATAATCTCAGTAATGGTGATTATCTTAGTAATGGTGATATTCTCAGTAATGGTGATAATCTCAGTAATTGCGATAATCTCAGTAATGGTGATATTCTCGGTAATGTTGATAATCTCAGTAATGGTGATATTCTCGGTAATGTTGATAATCTCAGTAATGGTATCTCAGTAATGGTGATATTCTCGGTAATGGTGATAATCTCTGTAATGCTGATAATCTCAATCATGGCAATATTCACAGTAGTAGTGATATTCTCAGTGATGGTGATAATATCAGTAATGGCGATAATCTCAGTAATGGTGATATTCTCAGTAATGGAAATAATCTTAGTAATGGTGATATTCTCGGTAATCGTGATAATCCCAGTAATGTCGATCATCTCAGTCATGGTGATTATCTCGGTAATGGTGATAATCTCACTAAAGGTGATATTTTTGGTAATGGCGATAATCTCTGTAATGGGGACATTCTCAGTAATGGCGCATTCTCAGAAATGGTGATAATCTCAGTAATGGCGATATTCTCGGTCAGTGGGATAATATCAGTGATGGTGATATTCTCAGTAATGGCGATAATCTCTGTCATGGTGATTTTCTCAGTATTTGTGATATTCTCGATAATGGTGATAAATAAAGTAATGGTGATAATATCATTAATGGTGATATTCTCAGGAATGGTGATAATATCAGTAATTGCGATAATCTCAGTAATGGTGATATTCTCAGTAATGTTGATAATCTCAGTAATTCTGATAATCTCAGTAATGATATCTCAGTAATGGTGATAATCTCAGTAATGGTGATATTCTCGGTAATGTTGATAATCTCAGTAATGCTGATAATCCCAATGCTGGTATCTCAGTAATGGTGATAATCTCAGTAATGGTGATAACCTCAGTAATGGCGATAATCTCAGTAATGGTGATAATCTCAGAAAAGGCGATTAGCTCAGTAATGGTGACATTCTCAGCAATGGTGATAATCTCAGTAATGGTGATATTCTCAGTAATGGTGATAATCTCAGTAATGGTGATAATCTCAGTATTAGAGATATTCTCTGCAATGGTGATAATCTCAGTAATGGCGATATTCTCGGTCAGGGAGATAATATCTGTAATGGTGATATTCTCAGTAATGGCAATAATCTCAGTCATGGCGATATTCTCAGTAATGGTGATAACCTCACTAATGGCGACATTCTCGGTCAGGGCGATAATATCAGTAATGGTGATATTCTCAATAATGGCGATAATCTCTGTCATGTTGATATTCTCAGTATTTGTGATATTCTGGGTAATGGTGATAATCTCAGTAATTGCGATAATCTCAGTAATGGTGATATTCTCAGTAATGTTGTTAATCTCAGTAATGCTGATAATCTCAGTAATGGTATCTCAGTAATGGTGATAATCTCAGTAATGGTGATATTCTCGGTAATGTTGATAATCTCAGTAATGCTGATAATCTCAATACTGGTATCTCAGTAATGGTGATAATCTCAGTAATGGCGATAATCTCAGTAATGGCGATAATCTCAGTAATGGTGATATTCTCAGTAATGGTGATATTCTCAGTAATGGTGATATTCTCGGTAATGATGATAATCTCAGAAATGGCGATAATCTCAGTGATGGTGATATTCTCAGCAATGGTGATAATCCCAGTAATGGTGATATTCTCAGTAATGGTGATAATCTCAGTAATGGCGATAATCTCAGTCATGGTGATATTCTCGGTAATGGTAATAATCTCAGCAATGGCAATATTCACAGTAATGGTGATAATCTCGGTAATGGTGATAATCTTAGAAATGGCGATAATCTCAGTAACGGTGATATTCTCAGAAATGGTGATAATCTCAGTAATGGCGATACTCTCAGTAATGGTGCTAATCTCAGTAATGGTGATAAACTCAGTAATGGTGATATTCTCGGTAATAGTCATATTCTCGTTAATGGTGATAATCTCAAAAATGGTAATAATCTCAGTAATGGTATCACAGTAATGGTGATAATCTCAATAATGATGCTAATCTCAATAACTGTATCTCAGTAATGGTGATATTCTCGTTAATAATGATATTCTCGGTAATGGTGATAACCTCAGTAATGGTGATAATCTCAGTAATGGTGCTACTCTCGGTCATTGTGATAATCTCAGTAATGGTGATAATCTCAGTAACGGCAATAATCTCAGTAATGGTGATAATCTCAGTAATGGTGATTTTCTCAGTAATGGTGATAATCTCAGTAATGGTGATATTCTCGGTAATGGTGATATTCTCTGTAATGCTGATAATCTCAATCTTGGCAATACTCACAGTAATAGTGATATTCTCAGTAAGGTTAATAATATCAGTAATGGCGATAATCTCAGTAATGGTGATATTCTCAGTAATGCTGATATTCTCAGTAACCGTGATAATCCCAGTAATGTCGATCATCTCATTAATGGTGATTTTCTCAGTAATGGTGATAATCTCAGTAATGGTGATATTTTCAGTAATGGCGATATTCTCAGTCATGGTGATAATCTCAGTAATGGTGATATTCTCAGTTTGTGTGACGCTTTGTCCAATAGTCAGAGCAGTTTGTGTGTCGCTTTGCCTCACAGTTGGTGCAGTTTGAGTTACGCTTTGGCCAAAAATTGGTGCAGTTTGTGTGTCGTTTTGTCCCACAGTCGGTGCAGTTTGTGTGACACTTTGTCCCACAGTCGGTGCAGTTTGTGTGACACTTTGCCCCACAGTCAGTGCAGTTTGTGTGACACTTTGTCCACGGTCAGTGCAGTTTGTGTGACTATTTGCCACACAATCAGTGCAGTTTCTGTGACACTTTGTCCCACAATCGGTGCAGTTTGTGTGACTATTTGCCACACAATCAGTGCAGTTTCTGTGACACTTTGTCCCACAATCGGTGCAGTTTGTGTGACGCTTTGTCCCACAATCGGTACAGTTTGTGTGACGTTTTGTCCCACAGCCGGTGCAGTTTGCGTGACGCTGTGTCCCACAGTCATTGCAGTTTGTGTGACACTCTGCCCTGTGATTGGTGCAGTTTGTGTGATGCTTTGTCCAATAGTCAGAGCAGTTTGTGTGTCGCTTTGCCTCACAGTCGGTGCAGTTTGTGTGACGCTTTGCCCAAAAATTGGTGCAGTTTTTGTGACGCTTTGTCCCACCATTGTTGCAGTTTGTGTGATGCTTTGTCCCACAGCCGGTACAGTTTGTGTGACGCTTTCCCCACAATCAGTGCGGATTTTGTGGCGCTTTGTCCCACAGTAGGTGCAGTTTGTGTGACGCTTTTTCCCACAGTCGGTGCAGTTTGTGTGACGCTTTGTCCCACAATCGGTATAGTTTGTGTGACGCTTTGCCTCACAGTCGGTGCAGTTTGAGTGAAGCTTTGGCCAAAAATTGGTGCAGTTTGTGTGACGTTTTGTCCCACAGCCGTTGCAGTTTGTGTGACTCTTTGTCCCACAGTCGGTGCAGTTTGTGTTACCTTTTGCCCCACAGTCAGTGCAGTTTGTGTGACGCTTTGTCCACGGTCAGTGCAGTTTGTGTGACTATTTGCCACACAATCAGTGCAGTTTCTGTGACACTTTGTCCCACAGTATGTGCAGTTTGTGTGGCACTTTGCCCCGCAGTCAGTGTGACGCTTTGTTACACAGTCGTTGCCGTTTGTGTGACACTCTGCCCTGTGATTGGTGCAGTTTTTGTTACGCTTTGTCCAATAGTCGGTGCAGTTTGTGTGACACTTTGCCCAAAAATTAGTGTAGTTTGTGTGATGCTTTGTCCCACCATCAGTGCAGTTTGTATGATGCTTTGTCCCACAGTCGGTGCAGTTTGTGTGACGCTTTGACCCACATTCGGTGCATTTTGTGTGATGCTTTGTCCCACAGTCAGTGCAGTTTGTGTGATGCTATGAAACACATTCAATGCAGTTTGTGTGACGCTTTGACCCACAGTCGGTGCAGTTTGTGTGATGCTTTGACGCACAGTCGGTGCAGTTTGTGTGATGCTTTGTCCCAGAGCCGGTGCGGTTTGTGTGACGCTTTGCCCCACAATCAGTGCACATTTTGTGGCGCTTTTTCCCACAGTCGTTACCGTTTGTGTGGCACTTTGCCCCACAGTCAGTGAAGTTTGTGTGACGCTTTGCCTCACAATCAGTATGGATTTTGTGGTGCTTTTCCCCACAGTCGGTGCAGTTTGTGTGACACTTTGTCTGAGACAGTCAGTGCAGTTTGTGTGACACTTAGTCGCACAGCCGGTGCAGTTTGTGTGACGCTTTGCACCACAGTCGCTGCAGTTTGTGTGAAGGTTTGTCCACGGTCAATGCAGTTTGTGCGATGCTTTGCCACACAATCGGTGCAGTTCCTGTGATACACTGTCCCACCATCGGTGCAGTTTGGGTGACACTTTGCCCAAAAATTAGTGTAGTTTGTGTGACGCGGTGTCCCACAGTCGGTGCAGGTTGTGTGACAGTTTGTCCCATAGTCAGTGCAGTTTGTGTGACGCTTTGTCCCAGCATCGGTGCAGTTTGTATGATGCTTGGTCCCACAGTCGGTGCAGTTTGTGTGACGCTTTGACCCACATTCGGTGCATTTTGTGTGATACTTTGTCCCACAGTCGGTGCAGTTTGTGTGATGCTATGACACACATTCAGTGCAGTTTGTGTGAAGCTTTGACTCACAGTCGGTGCAGGTTGTGTGATGCGTTGTCCCACAGCTGGTGCAGTTTGTGTGACGCGTTGCCCCACAATCAGTGCACATTTTGTGGCGCTTTTTCCCACAGTCGTTACCGTTTGTGTGGCACTTTGCCCCACAGTCAGTGCAGTTTGTGTGACGCTTTGCCTCACAATCAGTATGGATTTTGTAGTGCTTTTTCCCACAGTCGGTGCAGTTTGTGTGACACTTCGTCTGACAGTCAGTGCAGTTTGTGTGACACTTTGTCGCACAGCTGGTGCAGTTTGTGTGATGCTTTGCCCCACAGTCGCTGCAGTTTGTGTGACGGTTTGTCCACGGTCAGTGCAGCTTGTGTGACGCTTTGCCACACAATCATTGCAGTTTCTGTGACACACTGTCCCACAGGCGGCGCAGTTTGTGTGACGCTTTGTCACACAATCGGTGCAGTTTGTGTGATGCGTTGTCCCACAGCCGGAGCAGTTTGCGTGGCGCTGTGTCCCACAGTCTGTGTAGTTTGTGTGATAATTTGCCCCACAGTCGGTGCAGTTTGTGTGACGCTTTGTCCAACAGTTGATGCGTTTTGTGTGATGCTTTGTCCCACAGTCAGTGCAGTTTGTGTGACACTCTGCCCTGTGATTGTTGCAGTTTGCGTGATGCTTTGTCCCACCACTGGTGCAGATTGCGTGACGCTGTGTCCCACAGTCGTTGCAGTTTGTGTGACACTCTGCACTGTGATTGGTGCAGTTTGTGTGACGCTTTGTCCAATAGTCGGTGCAGTTGGTGCGTCGCTTTGCCTCACAGTCGGTGCAGGTTCTGTGACGCTTTGCCCAAAAATTGGTGCTGTTTGTGTGACACTTTGTCCCACAATCGGTGCAGTTTGTGTGACACTTT
Organism: Carcharodon carcharias; assembly: GCF_017639515.1. NCBI lineage: Eukaryota > Metazoa > Chordata > Chondrichthyes > Lamniformes > Lamnidae > Carcharodon > Carcharodon carcharias. The sequence goes on from NC_054492.1 coordinate 46,352,022, forward strand.
GTCCCACAGTCGGTGCAGTTTGTGTGACGCTTTGCCCCACAGTCAGTGCAGTTTGTGCGACGCTTTGTCCACGGTCAGTGCAGTTTGTGTGACACTTTGTCTGACAGTCAGTGCAGTTTGTGTGACACTTTGTCGCACAGCCGGTGCAGTTTGTATGACGCTTTGCCCCACAGTCGCTGCAGTTTGTGTGACGGTTTGTCCACGGTCAGTGCAGTTTGTGTGATGCTTTGCCAGACAATCGGAGCAGTTTCTGTGACACACTGTCTCACAGTCGGGGCAGTTTGTGTGACACTTTGTCACACAGTCGGTGCAGTTTGTGTGATGCGTTGTCCCACAGCCGGAGCAGTTTGAGTGACGCTGTGTCCCACAGTCTGTGTAGTTTGTGTGACACTTTGCCCCACAGACAGTGCAGTGTGTGTGACACTCTGCCCTGTGATTGTCGCAGTTTGCGTGACGCTTTGTCCCACCACTGGTGCAGTTTGCGTGACGCTGTGTCCCACAGTCGTTGCAGTTTGTGTAACGCTCTGCCCTGTGATTGGTGCAGTTTGTGTGACGCTTTGTCCAATAGTCGGTGAAGTTTGTGCGTCGCTTTGCCTCACAGTCGGTGCAGTTTGTGTGACGCTTTGCCCAAAAATTGGTACTGTTTGTGTGACGCTTTGTCACACAGTCGGTGCAGTGTGTGTGACACTTTGTCCCGCAGTCGGGGCAGTTTGTGTGACCCTTAGCCCCACAGTCGGTGCAGTTTGTGTGACACTTTGTCCCATAGTCGGTGCAGTTTGTGTGATGATTTGTCCCACAGTCAGTGCAGTTTGTGTGACACTCTGCCCTGTGATAGGTACAGTTTGAGTGTCGCTTTGCCTCACAGTCGGTGCAGTTTGAGTGACGCTTTGGCCAAAAATTGGTGCAGTTTGTGTGACATTTTGTCCCACAGTCAGTGCAGTTTGTGTGACGCTTTGTCCACGGTCAGTGCAGTTTGTGTGACTATTTGCCACACAATCAGTGCAGTTTCTGTGACACTTTGTCCCTCAATCGGTGCAGTTTGTGTGACGCTTTGGCCCACAATCGGTACAGTTTGTGTGACGCTTTGTCCCACAGCCGGTGCAGTTTGCGTGACGCTGTGTCCCACAGTCATTGCAGTTTGTGTGACACTCTGCCCTGTGATTGGCGCAGTTTGTGTGATGCTTTGTCCAATAGTCAGAGCAGTTTGTGTGTCGCTTTGCCTCACAGTCGGTGCAGTTTGTGTGACGCTTTGCCCAAAAATTGGTGCAGTTTGTGTGACGCTTTGTCCCACAGTCAGTGCAGGTTGTGTGACACTTTCTCCCACAGTCAGAGCAGTTTGTGTGCCGCTTGTCCCACAGTCAGTGCAGTTTGTGTGACGCTTTGTCCATGGTCAGTGCAGTTTGTGTGACACTTTGCCCCACAATCAGTGCAGTTTGTGTGGCAATTTGTCCCACAATCGGTGCAATATGTGTGATGCTTTGTTCCAGAATCGGTGCAGTTTCTGTGATGCTTTGACCCACAATCATTGCAGTTTGTGTTACGCTTTACCCCACAATCAGTGCAGTTTGTGTGACGCTTTGTCCCACCATTGGTGCAGTTTGTGTGATGCTTTGCCCACCGTCAGTGCAGTTTGTGTGACGCTTTGCCCCACAATCGTTGCAGTTTGTGTGATGCTTTGCCCCACAATCAGTGCAGTTTGTGTGACGCTTTGTCCCACCATCGGTGCTGTTTGTGTGATGCTTTGCCCCACAATCAGTGCACATTTTGTGGCGCTTTGTCCCACAGTCTGTGTAGTTTGTGTGATGCTTTGCCCCACAGTCGGTGCAGTTTTTGTGACGCTTTGTGCCACAGTTGGTACGGTTTATGTGATGTTTTGTCTCACAGTCAGTGCAGTTTGTGTGACTCTCTGCCCTGTGATTGGTCCAGTTTGCGTGACGCTTTGTTCCATAGTTGGTGCAGTTTGTGTGACTATTTGCCACACAATCAGTGCAGTTTCTGTGACACTTTGTCCCACAATCGGTGCAGTTTCTGTGACGCTTTGTCCCACAATCGGTACAGTTTGTGTGACGCTTTGTCCCACAGCCGGTGCAGTTTGCGTGACGCTGTGTCCCACAGTCATTGCAGTTTGTGTGACACTCTGCCCTGTGATTGGCGCAGTTTGTGTGATGCTTTGTCCAATAGTCAGAGCAGTTTGTGTGTCGCTTTGCCTCACAGTCGGTGCAGTTTGTGTGACGCTTTGCCCAAAAATTGGTGCAGTTTGTGTGACGCTTTGTCCCACAGTCAGTGCAGTTTGTGTGACACTTTCTCCCACAGTCAGTGCAGTTTGTGTGCCGCTTTGCCCCACAGTCAGTGCAGTTTGTGTGACGCTTTGTCCATGGTCAGTGCAGTTTGTGTGACACTTTGCCCCACAATCAGTGCAGTTTGTGTGGCAATTTGTCCCACAATCGGTGCAGTTTGTGTGACGCTTTCTCCCACAATCGGTACAGTTTGTGTGACGCTTTGTCCCACAGCCGGTGCAGTTTGCGTGACGCTGTGTCCCACAGTCATTGCAGTTTGTGTGACACTCTGCCCTGTGATTGGCGCAGTTTGTGTGATGCTTTGTCCAATAGTCAGAGCAGTTTGTGTGTCGCTTTGCCTCACAGTCGGTGCAGTTTGTGTGACGCTTTGCCCAAAAATTGGTGCAGTTTGTGTGACGCTTTGTCCCACAGTCAGTGCAGTTTGTGTGACACTTTCTCCCACAGTCAGTGCAGTTTGTGTGCCGCTTTGCCCCACAGTCAGTGCAGTTTGTGTGACGCTTTGTCCATGGTCAGTGCAGTTTGTGTGACACTTTGCCTCACAATCAGTGCAGTTTGTGTGGCAATTTGTCCCACAATCGGTGCAATTTGTGTGATGCTTTGTTCCAGAATCGGTGCAGTTTCTGTGATGCTTTGACCCACAATCATTGCAGTTTGTGTTACGCTTTACTCCACAATCAGTGTAGTTTGTGTGACGCTTTGTGCCACCATTGGTGAAGTTTGTGAGATGCTTTGCCCACCGTCAGTGCAGTTTGTGTGACGCTTTGCCCCACAATCATTGCAGTTTGTGTGATGCTTTGCCCCACAATCATTGCAGTTTGTGTGATGCTTTGCCCCACAATCAGTGCAGTTTGTGTGACGCTTTGCCCCACAATCATTGCAGTTTGTGTGATGCTTTGCCCCACAATCAGTGCAGTTTGTGTGACGCTTTGTTCCACCATCGGTGCTGTTTGTGTGATGCTTTGCCCCACAATCAGTGCACATTTTGTGGCGCTTTGTCCCACAGTCTGTGTAGTTTGTGTGACCCTTTGCCCCACAGTCAGTGCAGTTTGTGTGACACTTTGCCCCACAGTCGGTGCAGTTTTTGTGACGCTTTGTCCCACAGTTGGTGCGGCTTATGTGATGTTTTGTCCCACAGTCAGTGCAGTTTGTGTGACACTCTGCCCTGTGATTAGTCCAGTTTGCGTGACACTTTGTTCCATAGTTGGTGCAGTTTGTTTGATGATTTGTCCCACAGTCAGCGCAGTTTGTGTGACACTCTGCCCTGTGATTGGTACAGTTTGTGTGTCGCTTTGCCTCACAGTCGGTGCAGTTTGAGTGACTCTTTGGCCAAAAATTGGTGCAGTTTGTGTGACGTTTTGTCCCACAGTCGGTGAAGTTTGTGTGACACTTCGCCCCACAGTCAGTGCAGTTTGTGTGACGCTTTGTCCACAGTCAGTGCAGTTTGTGTGACGATTTGCCACACAATCAGTGCAGTTTCTGTGACACTTTGTCCCACAATCGGTGCAGTTTGTGTGACACTTTGTCCCACAATCGGTACAGTTTGTGTGACGTTTTGTCCCACAGCCGGTGCAGTTTGCGTGACGCTGTGTCCCACAGTCATTGCAGTTTGTGTGACACTCTGCCCTGTGATTGGCGCAGTTTGTGTGATGCTTTGTCCAATAGTCAGAGCAGTTTGTGTGTCGCTTTGCCTCACAGTCGGTGCAGTTTGTGTGACGCTTTGCCCAAAAATTGGTGCAGTTTGTGTGACGCTTTGTCCCACAGTCAGTGCAGTTTGTGTGACACTTTCTTCCACAGTCAGTGCAGTTTGTGTGACGCTTTGTCCACAGTCAGTGCAGTTTGTGTGACGATTTGCCACACAATCAGTGCAGTTTCTGTGACACTTTGTCCCACAATCGGTGCAGTTTGTGTGACGCTTTGTCCCACAATCGGTACAGTTTGTGTGACGCTTTGTCCCACAGCCGGTGCAGTTTGCGTGACGCTGTGTCCCACAGTCATTGCAGTTTGTGTGACACTCTGCCCTGTGATTGGCGCAGTTTGTGTGATGCTTTGTCCAATAGTCAGAGCAGTTTGTGTGTCGCTTTGCCTCACAGTCGGTGCAGTTTGTGTGACACTTTGCCCAAAAATTGGTGCAGTTTGTGTGACGCTTTCTCCCACAGTCAGTGCAGTTTGTGTGCCGCTTTGCCCCACAGTCAGTGCAGTTTGTGTGATGCTTTGTCCATGGTCAGTGCAGTTTGTGTGACACTTTGCCCCACAATCAGTGCAGTTTGTGTGGCAATTTGTCCCACAATCGGTGCAATTTGTGTGATGCTTTGTTCCAGAATCTGTGCAGTTTGTGTGATGCTTTGACCCACAATCATTGCAGTTTGTGTTACGCTTTACCCCACAATCAGTGCAGTTTGTGTGACGCTTTGTCCCACCGTCAGTGCAGTTTGTGTGACACTTTGTCCCACCATCGGTGCTGTTTGTGTGATGCTTTGCCCCACAATCAGTGCACATTTTGTGGCGCTTTGTCCCACAGTCTGTGTAGTTTGTGTGACGCTTTGCCCCACAGTCAGTGCAGTTTGGGTGACACTTTGCCCCACAGTCGGTGCTGTTTGTGTGACGCTTTGTCCCACAGTCGGTGCAGTTTTTGTGACGCTTTGTCCCACAGTTGGTACGGTTTATGTGATGTTTTGTCCCACAGTCAGAGCAGTTTGTGTGTCGCTTTGCCCAAAAATTGGTGCAGTTTGTGTGACGCTTTGTCCCACAGTCAGAGCAGTTTGTGTGACACTTTCTCCCACAGTCAGTGCAGTTTGTGTGCCGCTTTGCCCCACAGTCAGTGCCGTTTGTGTGACGCTTTGTCCATGGTCAGTGCAGTTTGTGTGACACTTTGCCCCACAATCAGTGCAGTTTGTGTGGCAATTTGTCCCACAATCGGTACAATTTGTGTGATGCTTTGTTCCAGAATCGGTGCAGTTTCTGTGATGCTTTGACCCACAATCATTGCAGTTTGTGTTACGCTTTACCACACAATCAGTGTAGTTTGTGTGACGCTTTGTCCCACCATTGGTGAAGTTTGTGTGATGCTTTGCCCACCGTCAGTGCAGTTTATGTGACGCTTTGCCCCACAATCGTTGCAGTATGTGTGATGCTTTGCCCCACAATCAGTGCAGTTTGTGTGACGCTTTGTCCCACCATCGGTGCTGTTTGTGTGATGCTTTGCCCCACAATCAGTGCACATTTTGTGGCGCTTTTTCCCACAGTCTGTGTAGTTTGTGTGACACTTTGCCCCACAGTCAGTGCAGTTTGTGTGACACTTTGCCCCACAGTCGGTGCAGTTTTTGTGACGCTTTGTCCCACAGTTGGTGCGGTTTATGTGATGTCTTGTCCCACAGTCAGTGCAGTTTGTGTGACACTCTGCCCTGTGATTGGTCCAGTTTGCGTCACGCTTTGTTCCATAGTTGGTGCAGTTTGTGTGATGATTTGTCCCACAGTCAGTGCAGTTTGTGTGACACGCTGCCCTGTGATTGGTACAGTGTGTGTGTCGCTTTGCCTCACGGTCGGTGCAGTTTGAGTGACGCTTTGGCCAAAAATTGGTGCAGTTTGTGTGACACTTTGCCCCACAGTCAGTGCAGTTTGTGTGAAGCTTTGTCCACGGTCAGTGCAGTTTGTGTGACTATTTGCCACACAATCAGTGCAGTTTCTGTGACACTTTGTCCCACAATCGGTGCAGTTTGTGTGACGCTTTGTCCCACAATCGGTACAGTTTGTGTGACGATTTGTCCCACAGCCGGTGCAGTTTGCGTGACGCTGTGTCCCACAGTCATTGCAGTTTGTGTGACACTCTGCCTTGTGATTGGCGCAGTTTGTGTGATGCTTTGTCCAATGGTCAGAGCAGTTTGTGTGTCGCTTTGCCTCACAGTCGGTGCAGTTTGTGTGACGCTTTGCCCAAAAATTGGTGCAGTTTGTGTGACGCTTTGTCCCACAGTCGGTGCAGTTTGTGTGACACTTTCTCCCACAGTCAGTGCAGTTTGTGTGACACTTTGCCCAAAAATTGGTGCAGATTGTGTGCCGCTTTGCCCCACCGTCAGTGCAGTTTGTGTGACGCTTTGTCCATGGTCAGTGCAGTTTGTGTGACACTTTGCCCCACAATCAGTGCAGTTTGTGTGGCAATTTGTCCCACAATCGGTGCAATTTGTGTGATGCTTTGTTCCAGAATCGGTGCAGTTTCTGTGATGCTTTGACCCACAATCATTGCAGTTTGTGTTACGCTTTACCCCACAATCAGTGCAGTTTGTGTGACGCTTTGTCCCACCATTGGTGCAGTTTGTGTGATGCTTTGCCCACCGTCAGTGCAGTTTGTGTGACACTTTGTCCCACCATCGGTGCTGTTTGTGTGATGCTTTGTCCCACATTCGGTGCAATTAGTTTGACTCTTTGAACCACAGTCGGTGCAGTTTGTGTGACACTCTGCCCTGTGATTGGTCCAGTTTGCGTGACGCTTTGTTCCATAGTTGGTGCAGTTTGTGTGATGATTTGTCCCACAGTCAGTGCAGTTTGTGTGACACGCTGCCCTGTGATTGGTACAGTGTGTGTGTCGCTTTGCCTCACAGTCGGTGCAGTTTGAGTGACGCTTTGGCCAAAAATTGGTGCAGTTTGTGTGACGTTTTGTCCCACAGTCAGTGCAGTTTGTGTGACACTTTGTCACACAGTCGGTGAAGTTTGTGTGACACTTTGCCCCACAGTCAGTGCAGTTTGTGTGACGCTTTGTCCACGGTCAGTGCAGTTTGTGTGACGATTTGCCACACAATCAGTGCAGTTTCTGTGACACTTTGTCCCACAATCGGTGCAGTTTGTGTGACGCTTTGTCCCACAATCGGTACAGTTTGTGTGACGTTTTGTCCCACAGCCGGTGCAGTTTGCGTGACGCTGTGTCCCACAGTCATTGCAGTTTGTGTGACATTCTGCCCTGTGATTGGCGCAGTTTGTGTGATGCTTTTTCCAATAGTCAGAGCAGTTTGTGTGTCGCTTTGCCTCACAGTCGGTGCAGTTTGTGTGACGCTTTGCCCAAAAATTGGTGCAGTTTGTGTGACGCTTTGTCCCACAGTCAGTGCAGTTTGTGTGACACTTTCTCCCACAGTCAGTGCAGTTTGTGTGACACTTTGCCCCACAAGCAGTGCAGTTTGTGTGGCAATTTGTCCCACAATCGGTGCAATTTGTGTGATGCTTTGTTCCAGAATCGGTGTAGTTTCTGTTATGCTTTGAACCACAATCATTGCAGTTTGTGTTACGCTTTACCCCACAATCAGTGCAGTTTGTGTGACGCTTTGTCCCACCATTGGTGCAGTTTGTGTGATGCTTTGCCCACCGTCAGTGCAGTTTGTGTGACGCTTTGCCCCACAATCGTTGCAGTTTGTGTGATGCTTTGCCCCACAATCAGTGCAGTTTGTGTGAAGCTTTGTCCCACAGCCGGTGCAGTTTGCGTGACGCTGTGTCCCACAGTCATTGCAGTTTGTGTGACACTCTGCCCTGTGATTGGTGCAGTTTGGGAGATGCTTTGTCCAATAGTCAGAGCAGTTTGTGTGTCACTTTGCCTCGCAGTCGGTGCAGTTTGTGTGACACTTTGCCCCACAGTCAGTGCAGTTTGTGTGACACTTTGCCCCACAATCATTGCAATTTGTGTGGCAATTTGTCCCACAATCGGTGCAATTTGTGTGATGCTTTGTTCCAGAATCGGTGCAGTTTCTGTGATGCTTTGAACAACAATCATTGCAGTTTGTGTTACGCTTTAACCCACAATCAGTTTAGTTTGTGTGACGCTTTGTCCCACCATTGGTGCAGTTTGTGTGATGCTTTGCCCACCGTCAGTGCCGTTTGTGTGACGCTTTGCCCCACAATCAGTGCAGTTTGTGTGACGCTTTGTCCCACCATCGGTGCTGTTTGTGTGATGCTTTGCCCCACAATCAGTGCACATTTTGTGGCGTTTTGTCCCACAGTATGTGCAGTTTGTGTGGCGCTTTGCCCCCAGTCAGTGCAGTTTGTGTGACGCTTTGTTACACAGTCGGAGCAGTTTGTGTGATGATTTGTCCCATAGTCGCTGCAATTTGTGTGACACTCTGCCCTGTGATTGGTGCAGTTTTTGTTATGCTTTGACCAATAGTCGGTGCTGTTTGTGTAACAATTTGCCTCACAGTCGGTGCAGTTTGTGTGATGCTTTGTCCCACCGTCAGTGCAGTTTGTGTGACGCTTTGCCCCACAATCAGTGCAGTTTTTGTGACACTTTGTCCCACCATTGGTGCAGTTTGTGTGATGCTTTGTCCCACAACCGGTGCAGTTTGTTTGACGCTTTGCCCCACAATCAGTACGGATTTTGTGGCGCTTTGTCCCACAGTAGGTGCAGTTTCTGTGACGCTTTTTCCCACAGTCGGTGCAGTTTGTGTGACACTTTTCCCCACAGTCAGAGCAGTTTGTGTGATGCTTTGACCACGGTCAGTGCAGTTTGTGTAACGCTTTGCCACACAATCAGTGCACTTTGTGTGACACTTTGTCCATGGTCAGTGCAGTTTGTGTGACACTTTGCCCCACAAGCAGTGCAGTTTGTGTGGCAATTTGTCCCACAATCGGTGCAATTTGTGTGATGCTTTGTTCCAGAATCGGTGTAGTTTCTGTTATGCTTTGAACCACAATCATTGCAGTTTGTGTTACGCTTTGTCCCACCATTGGTGCAGTTTGTGTGATGCTTTGCCCACCGTCAGTGCAGTTTGTGTGACGCTTTGCCCCACAATCGTTGCAGTTTGTGTGATGCTTTGCCCCACAATCAGTGCAGTTTGTGTGAAGCTTTGTCCCACCATCGGTGCTGTTTGTGTGATGCTTTGCCCCACAATCAGTGCACATTTTGTGGCGTTTTGTCCCACAGTCTGTGTAGTTTGTGTGACGCTTTGCCCCACAGTCGCTGCAGTTTGTGTGACGGGTTGTCCACGGTCAGTGCAGTTTGTGTGACGCTTTGCCACACAATCCGTGCAGTTTCTGTGACAAACTGTTCCACAGTCGGTGCAGTATGTGTGACGCTTTGTCACACAATCGGTCCAGTTTGTGGGATGCGTTGTCCCACAGCCAGAGCAGTTGGCATGATGCTGTGTCCCACAGTCTGTGTAGTTTGTGTGAAATTTTGCCCCACAGTCGGTGCAGTTTGTGTGACGCTTTGTCCCACAGTTGGTGCGTTTTGTGTGATGCTTTGTCCCACAGTCAGTGCAGTTTGTGTGACACTCTGCCCTGTGATTGGTGCAGTTTGCGTGACGCTTTGTCCCACCACTGGTGCAGTTTGCGTGACGCTGTGTCCCACAGTCGCTGCAGTTTGTGTGACACTCTGCCCTGTGATTGGTGCAGTTTGTGTGACGCTTTGTCCAATAGTCGGTGCAGTCGGTGCGTCGCTTTGCCTCACAGTCGGTGCAGGATCTGTGACGCTTTGCCCAAAAATTGGTGCAGTTTGTGTGACACTTTGTCCCACAGTCGGTGCAGTTTGTGTGATGCTTTGCCCCACAGTCAGTGCAGTTTGTGTGACGCTTTGTCCACGGTCAGTGCAGTTTGTGTGACACGTTGTCCCACAATCAGTGCAATTCGTGTGATGCTTTGTTCCACAATCAGTGCAGTTTGTGTGACGCTTTGTCCACGGTCAGTGCAGGTTGTGTGACACTTTGTCCCACAATCAGTGCAGTTTGTGTGACGCTTTGCCCCACAATCAGTGCAGTTTGTGTGATCCTTCGTCCCACCATCGGTGCAGTTTGTGTGATGCTTTGTCCCACCGTCAGTGCAGTTTGTGTGACGCTTTGCCCCACAATCAGTGCGGATTTTGTGGCGCTTTGTCCCACAATAGGTGCAGTTTCTGTGACGCTTTTTCCCACAGTCGGTGCACTGTGTGTGACACTTTGCCCCACAGTCAGAGCAGTTTGTGTGATGCTTTGACCATGGTTAGTGCAGTTTGTGTGACGCTTTGCCACACAATCAGTGCAGTTTCTGTGACACTCTGTCCAACAGTCAGTGCAGTTTGTGTGAAACTTTGTCCCACAGCCGGTGCAGTTAGTGTGACGCTTTGTCCCACAGCCGATGCAGTTTGCGTGACGCTGTGTCCCAAAGTCGGTGTAGTTTTTTTGACGCTTTGTTCTATAGTCAGTGCAGTTTGTGTGACAATTTGCCCCAAAGTCCGTGTTGTTTGTGTGACGCTTTGTCCAATAGTCGGTGCTGTTTGTGTGACAATTTGCCTCACAGTCGGTGCAGTTTGTGTGACGCTTTGCCCAAAAATTAGTGTAGTTTGTGTGAGGCTTTGTCCCACAGTCGGTGTAGTTTGTGTGACGCTGTGTCCCACAGTCTTTGCAGTTTGTGTAACACTCTGCCCTGTGATTGGTGCAGTTTGTGTAATGCTTTGTCCAATAGTCGGTGCAATTTGTGTGACACTTTGCCTCACAGTCGGTGCAGTTTGTGTGACGCTTTGTCACACCATCGGTGCAGTTTGTGTGACGATTTGTCCCACAGTTGGTGCGTTTTGTGTGATGCTTTGTCCCACAGTCAGCGCAGTTAGTGTGACACTCTGCCCTCTGATTCGTGCAGTTTGCGTGACGCCTTGTCCCGCCACTGGTGCAGTTTGCGTGACGCTGTGTCCCACAGTCTTTGCAGTTTGTGTAACACTCTGCCCTGTGATTGGTGCAGTTTGTGTAATGCTTTGTCCCACAGTCGGTGCAGTTTGTGTGATCCTTTGTCCCACATTCGGTGCAGTTTGTGTGACGCTTTGACCCACAGTCCGTGCAGTTTGTGTGATGCTTTGTCCCACAGCCGGTGCAGTTTGTGTGACACTTTGCCGCACAATCAGTGAACATTTTGTGGCGCTTTTTCCCACAGTCGTTACCGTTTGTGTGGCGCTTTGCCCCACAGTCGGTGCAGTTTGCGTGACTCTTTGTCCGACAGTCGGTGTAGTTTGTGTGACGCATTGTCCACGGTCAGTGCAGTTTGTGTGACGCTTTGCCACACAATCAGTGCAGTTTCTGTGACACACTGCCCACAGTCGGTGCTGCTTGTGTGACACTTTGTCACACAATCGATGCAGTTTGTGTGACGCTTTGTCCCACAGCCGGAGCAGTTTGCGTGACGCTGTGTCCCACAGTCGATGCAGTTTGTGTGACGCTATGACCCACAGTTGTTGCAGTTTGTGTGACGCTTTGACCCACAGTCGGTGCAGTTTGTGTGATGCTTTGTCCCACAGCCGGTACCGTTTTTGTGACGCTTTGCCGCACAATCAGCATAGATTTTGTGGCTCTTTTTCCCACAGTCGGTGCACTTTGTGTGACACTTTGTCCATGGTCAGTGCAGTTTGTGTGACACTTTGCCCCACAAGCAGTGCAGTTTGTGTGGCAATTTGTCCCACAATCGGTGCAATTTGTGTGATGCTTTGTTCCAGAATCGGTGTAGTTTCTGTTATGCTTTGACCCACAATCATTGCAGTTTGTGTTACGCTTTACCCCACAATCAGTGCAGTTTGTGTGACGCTTTGTCCCACCATTGGTGCAGTTTGTGTGATGCTTTGCCCACCGTCAGTGCAGTTTGTGTGACGCTTTGCCCCACAATCGTTGCAGTTTGTGTGATGCTTTGCCCCACAATCAGTGCAGTTTGTGTGAAGCTTTGTCCCACCATCGGTTCTGTTTGTGTGATGCTTTGCCCCACAATCAGTGCACATTTTGTGGCGTTTTGTCCCACAGTCTGTGTAGTTTGTGTGACGCTTTGCCCCACAGTCGCTGCAGTTTGTGTGACGGGTTGTCCACGGTCAGTGCAGTTTGTGTGACGCTTTGCCACACAATCCGTGCAGTTTCTGTGACAAACTGTTCCACAGTCGGTGCAGTTTGTGTGACGCTTTGTCACACAATCGGTCCAGTTTGTGGGATACGTTGTCCCACAGCCAGAGCAGTTTGCATGATGCTGTGTCCCACAGTCTGTGTAGTTTGTGTGAAATTTTGCCCCACAGTCGGTGCAGTTTGTGTGACGCTTTGTCCCACAGTTGGTGCGTTTTGTGTGATGCTTTGTCCCACAGTCAGTGCAGTTTGTGTGACACTCTGCCCTGTGATTGGTGCAGTTTGCGTGACGCTTTGTCCCACCACTGGTGCAGTTTGCGTGACGCTGTGTCCCACAGTCGCTGCAGTTTGTGTGACACTCTGCCCTGTGATTGGTGCAGTTTGTGTGACGCTTTGTCCAATAGTTGGTGCAGTCGGTGCGTCGCTTTGCCTCACAGTCGGTGCAGGATCTGTGACGCTTTGCCCAAAAATTGGTGCAGTTTGTGTGACACTTTGTCCCACAGTCGGTGCAGTTTGTGTGACACTTTGTCCCACAGTCGGTGCAGTTTGTGTGACGCTTTGCCCCACGGTCAGTGCAGTTTGTGTGACGCTTTGTCCACGGTCAGTGCAGTTTGTGTGACACGTTGTCCCACAATCAGAGCAATTCGTGTGATGCTTTGTTCCACAATTAGTGTAGTTTGTGTGATGCTTTGTCCACGGTCAGTGCAGTTTGTGTGACACTTTGTCCCACAATCAGTGCAATTCGTGTGATGCTTTGTTCCAGAATCAGTGCAGTTTGTGTGACGCTTTGCCCCACAATCAGTGCAGTTTGTGTGATCCTTCGTCCCACCATCGGTGCAGTTTGTGTGATGCTTTTTCCCACCGTCAGTGCACTTTGTGTGACGCTTTGCCCCACAATCAGTGCGGATTTTGTGGCGCTTTGTCCCACAATAGGTGCAGTTTCTGTGACGCTTTTTCCAACAGTCGGTGCAGTGTGTGTGACACTTTGCCCCACAGTCAGAACAGTTTGTGTGATGCATTGACCATGGTCAGTGCAGTTTGTGTGACACTTTCCCACACAATCAGTGCAGTTTCTGTGACACTCTGTCCAACAGTCGGTGCAGTTTGTGTGAAACTTTGTCCCACAGCCGGTGCAGTTAGTGTGACGCTTTGTCCCGCAGCCGGTGCAGTTTGCGTGACGCTGTGTCCCAAAGTCGGTGTAGTTTTTGTGACGCTTTGTTCTATAGTCGGTGCTGTTTGTGTGACAATTTGCCTCACAGTCGGGGCAGTTTGTGTGACGCTTTGCCCAAAAATTAGTGTAGTTTGTGTGAGGCTTTGTCCCACAGTCGGTGCAGTTTGTGTGATGCCTTGTCACACTATCGGTGCAGTTTGTGTGACGCGTTGTCCCACAGCCGGAGCAGTTTGCGTGACGCTGTGTCCCACAGTCTGTGTAGTTTGTGTGACGCTTTGCCCCACAGTCAGTGCAGTTTGTGTGACACTTTGCCCCACAGTTGGTGCAGTTTGTGTGATGATTTGTCTCACAGTTGGTGCGTTTTGTGTGATGCTTTGTCCCACAGTCAGTGCAGTTTGTGTGACACTCTGCCCTGTGATTGGTGAAGTTTGTGTGACGCTTTGTCCAATAGTCGGTGCAGTCAGTGCGTCGCTTTGCCTCACAGTCGGTGCAGGATCTGTGACGCTTTGCCCAAAAATTGGTGCAGTTTGTGTGACACTTTGTCCCACAGTCGGTGCAGTTTGTGTGACGCTTTGCCCCACAGTCAGTGCAGTTTGTGTGACGCTTTGTCCACGGTCAGTGCAGTTTGTGTGACACTTTGTCCCACAATCAGTGCAATTCGTGTGATGCTTTGTTCCACAATCAGTGCAGTTTGTGTGACGCTTTGTCCACGGTCAGTGCAGTTTTTGTGACACTTTGTCCCACAATCAGTGCAATTCGTGTGATGCTTTGTTCCAGAATCAGTGCAGTTTCTGTGATGCTTTGCCCCACAATCAGTGCAGTTTGTGTGACGCTTTGCCCCACAATCAGTGCAGTTTGTGTGATCCTTCGTCCCACCATCGGTGCAGTTTGTGTGATGCTTTGTCCCACCGTCAGTGCAGTTTGTGTGACGCTTTGCCCCACAATCGGTGCGGATTTTGTGGCGCTTTGTCCCACAATAGGTGCAGTTTCTGTGACGCTTTTTCCCACAGTCGGTGCTGTGTGTGTGACACTTTGCCCCACAGTCAGAGCAGTTTGTGTGATGCTTTGACCACGGTCAGTGCAGTTTGTGTGACACTTTGCCACACAATCAGTGCAGTTTCTGTGACACTCTGTCCAACAGTCGTTGCAGTTTGTGTGAAGTTTTGTCCCACAGCCGGTGCAGTTTGCGTGACGCTGTGTCCCAAAGTCGGTGTAGATTGTGTGACGCTTTGTTCTATAGTCAGTGCAGTTTGTGTAACAATTTTGCCCCAAAGTCCGTGTTGTTTGTGTGACGCTTTGTCCAATAGTCGGTGCTGTTTGTGTGACAATTTGCCTCACAGTCGGGGCAGTTTGTGTGACGCTTTGCCCAAAAATTAGTGTGAGGCTTTGTCCCACAGTCGGTGCAGTTTGTGTGATGCCTTGTCACACTATCGGTGCAGTTTGTGTGACGCGTTGTCCCACAGCCGGAGCAGTTTGCGTGACGCTGTGTCCCACAGTCTGTGTATTTTGCGTGACGCTTTGCCCCACAGTCAGTGCAGTTTGTGTGACACTTTGCCCCACAGTCGGTGCAGTTTGTGTGACACTTTGCCCCACAGTCGGTGCAGTTTGTGTGATGCTTTGTCCCACATTCGGTGCATCTTGTGTGATGCTTTGTCCCACAGTCAGTGCAGTTTGTGTGACACTCTGCCCTGTGATTGGTGCAGTTTGCGTGACGCTTTGTCCCGCCACTGGTGCAGTTTGCGTGACGCTGTGTCCCACAGTCTTTGCAGTTTGTGTAACACTCTGCCCTGTGATTGGTGCAGATTGTGTAATGCTTTGTCCAATAGTCGGTGCAGTTTGTGTGACACTTTGCCTCACAGTCGGTGCAGTTTGTGTGACGGTTTGTCCCACAGTCAGTGCAGTTTGTGTGACGCTTTGTCACACCATCGGTACAGTTTGTGTCATGCTTTGTCCCACAGTCGGTGCAGTTTGTGTGATCCTTTGTCCCACATTCGGTGCAGTTTGTGTGACGCTTTGACCCACAGTCCGTGCAGTTTGTGTGATGCTTTGTCCCACAGTTGTTGCAGTTTGTGTGACACTTTGCCGCACAATCAGTGCACATTTTGTGGCGCTTTTTCCCACAGTCGTTACCGTTTGTGTGGCGCTTTGCCCCACAGTCGGTGCAGTTTGTGTTACTCTTTGTCCGACAGTCGGTGCACTTTGTGTGACACATTGTCCATGGTCAGTGCAGTTTGTGTGACGCTTTGCCACACAATCAGTGCAGTTTCTTTGACGCTTTGTCCCACAGCCGGAGCAGTTTGCATGACGCTGTGTCCCACAGTCGATGCTGTTTGTGTGACGCTATGACCCACAGTTGTTGCAGTTTATGTGACGCTTTGACCCACAGTCGGTGCAGTTTGTGTGATGCTTTGTCCCACAGCCGGTACCGTTTTTGTGACGCTTTGCCGCACAATCAGCATGGATTTTGTGGCTCTTTTTCCCGCAGTCGGTGCAGTTTGTGTGACGCTTTGTCCACGGTCAGTGCAGTTTGTGTGACACTTTGTCCCACAATCGGTGCAATTCGTGTGATGCTTTGTTCCAGAATCGGTGCAGTTTCTGTGATGTTTTGCCCCACCATCAGTGCAGTTTGTGTGATGCTTTGCCCCACAATCAGTGCAGTTTGTGTGACGCTTTGTCTCACCATTGGTGCAGTTTGTGTGACGTTTTGTCCCACAGCCGGTGCAGTTTGCGTGACGCTATGTCCCACAGTCCTTGCAGTTTGTGTGACACTCTGCCATGTGATTGGTGCAGTTTGTGTGACGCTTTGTCCAATAGTCAGAGCAGTTTGTGTGTCGCTTTGCCTCACAGTCGGTGCAGTTTGTGTGACGCTTTGCCCAAAAATTGGTGCAGTTTGTGTGACGCTTTGTCCCACAGTCGGTGCAGTTTGTGTGACACTTTCTCCCACAGTCAGTGCAGTTTGTGTGACGCTTTGCCCCACAGTCAGTGCAGTTTGTGTGATGCTTTGCCACACAATCAGTGCAGTTTCTGTGACTCTCTGTCCAACAGTCAGTGCAGTTTGTGTGAAACTTTGTCCCACAGCCGGTGCAGTTAGTGTGACGCTTAGCGCCACAGACAGTGCAGTTTGTGGGACACTTTGACACACAGTCGGTGCAGTTTGTGTGACGCTTTGTCCCACAGTCGGTCCAGTTTGTGTGATGTTTTGTCCCACAGTCAGTGCAGTTTTTGACACTCTGCCCTGTGTTTGGTGCAGTTTGTGTGACGCTTTGTCCCACAGTTGGTGCAGTATGTGTGACGCTTTGCCCCACAGTCGGTGCAGTTTGTGTGATGCTTTCCCCAAAAATTGGAGCAGTTTGTGTGACGCTTTGTCACACAGTCAGTGAAGTTTGTGTGATGCTTTGCCCCACAGTCGGTGCAGTTTGTTTGACGCTTTGTCCCTCAGTCAGTGCAGTTTGTGTGATGATATTTCCCACAGTCGTTACCATTTGTGTGACACTCTGCCTTATGATTGGTGCAGTTTGTGTGATGCTTTGTCCAATAGTCGGTGCAGTTTGTGTGACGCTTTGCCTCACAGTCAGTGCAGTTTGTGTGACACATTGCCCAAAAATTAGTGTAGTTTGTGTGACGCTTTGTCCCACAGTCAGTGCAGTCTGTGTGACAGTTTGTCCCACAGTCAGTGCAGTTTGTGTGACGCTTTGTCCCACCATCGGTGAAGTTTGTGTGATGCTTTGTCCCACAGTCGGTGTAGTTTGTGTGAAGCTTTGTCCCACATTCGGTGCATTTTGTGTGATGCTTTTTCCCACAGTCGGTGTAGTTTGTGTGACGCTATGACCCACAGTCGGTGCAGTTTGTGTGACGCTATGACCCACAGTTGGTGCATTTTGTTTGATGCTTTGACCAACAGTCGTTACTGATTATGTGATGCTTTGTTCCACAGTCAGTGCAGTTTGTGTGACGCTTTGTCCACGGTCAGTGCAGTTTGTGTGACTATTTGCCACACAATCAGTGCAGTTTCTGTGACACTTTGTCCCACAAACGGTGCAGTTTGTATGACGCTTTGCCTCACAATCAGTATGGATTTTGTGGCACTTTTTCCCACAGTCGGTGCAGATTGTGTGACACTTTGTCCAACATTCAGTGCAGTTTGTGTGATGCTTTGTCCAATAGTCGGTACAGTTTGTGTGACGCTTTGCCAAAAAATTAGTGTAGTTTGTGTGACGCTTTGTCCCACAGTCGGTGCAGTTTGTGTGACGCTTTGTCCCACATTCAGTGCATTTTGTGTTACACTTTGCCCCACAGTCAGTGCAGTTTTTGTGACGCTTTGTCCACGGTCAGTGCAGTTTGTGTGAAGCTTTGCCCCACAATCAGTGCAGTTTGTGTGACGCTATGTCCCACAATCGATGCAGTTTCTGTGATGCTTTGCCGGACAATCAGTGCAGTTTGTATGACGCTTTGTCCCACTATCAGTGCAGTTTGTGTGACGCTTTGCCCCACATTCAGTGCAGTTTGTGTGACACTTTGTCCCACAATCGGTGCAATTTGTGTTACGCTTTGTCCCACAGTTGGTGCAGTGTGTGTGATGCTCTGTCCCACAGTCGGTGCAGTTTGTGTAACGCTTTTACCCAAAATAGGTGCAGTTTGTGTGACGCTTTGCCCCACAATCAGTGCGGATTTTGTGGCACTTTCTCCCACATTCGGGGCACTTTGTGTGTCGGCTTTTCCCACAGTCGGTGCGGTTTGTGTGACAATTTGTCCGACAATCAGTGCAGTCTGTGTGACACTTTGTCGCACAGACGGTGCAGTTTGTGTGACGCTTTGCCCCACAGTCAGTGGAGTTTGTGTGACGCTTTGTCCACGGTCAGTGCAGTTTGTGTGACTATCTGCCACACAATCAGTGCAGTTTCTGAGACACTTTGTCCCACAATTGGTGCAGTTTGTGTGACACTCTGCCCTGTGATTGGTGCAGTTTGTGTGACGCTTTGTCCAATAGTCGGAGCACTTTGAGTGTCGCTTTGCCTCACAGTCGGTGCAGTTTGAGAGACGCTTTGGCCAAAAATTGGTGCAGTTTGTGTGACACTTTGTCCCACAGTCGGTGCAGTTTGTGTGACACTTTGTCCCACAGTCGGTGCAGTTTGTGTGACACTTTGTCCCACAGTCGGTGCAGTTTGTGTGATGCTTTGCCCCACAGTCAGTGCAGTTTGTGTGACGCTTTGTCCACGGTCAGTGCAGTTTGTGTGACTATTTGCCACACAATCAGTGCAGTTTCTGTGACACTTTGTCCCACAATCGGTGCAGTTTGTGTGACGCTTTGTCCACGGTCAGTGCAGTTTGTGTGACTATTTGCCACACAATCAGTGCAGTTTCTGTGACACTTTGTCCCACAATCGGTGCAGTTTGCGAGACGCTGTGTTCCACAGTTGTTGCAGTTTGTGTGACACTCTGCCCTGTGATTGGTGCAGTTTGTGTGTCGCTTTGCCTCACAGTCGGTGCAGTTTGTGTGACGCTTTGTCCAAAAATTGGTGCAGTTTGTGTGACTATTTGTCCCACTGTCGGTGCAGTTTGTGTGACGCTTTGTCCACGGTCAGTGCAGTTTGTGGGACACTTTGCCCCACAATCAGTGCAGTTTGTGTGGCAATTTGTCCCACAATCGGTGCAATTTATGTGATGCTTTGTTCCAGAATCGGTGCAGTTTCTGTGATGCTTTGCCCCACAATCATTGCAGTTTGTGTTACGCTTTGCCCCACAATCAGTGCAGTTTGTGTGACACTTTGTCCCACCATTGGTGCAGTTTGTGTGATTTTTGTCCCACCGTCAGTGCAGTTTGTGTGACGCATTGCCCCACAATCAGTGCAGTTTGTATGACGCTTTGTCCCACTATCAGTGCAGATTGTGTGACGCTTTGTCCCACATTCAGTGCAGTTTGTGTGATGCTTTGCCCCACATTCAGTGCAGTTTGTGTGACGCTTTGTGCCACAATCGGTGAAATTTGTGTTACGCTTTGTCCCACAGTTGGTGCAGTGTGTGTGATGCTCTGTCCCACAGTCGGTGCAGTTTGTGTGACGCTTTTACCCAAAATAGGTGCAGTTTGTGTGACACTTTGCCCCACAATCAGTGCGGATTTTGTGGCACTTTCTCCCACATTCGGGGCACTTTGTGTGTCGGCTTTTCCCACAGTCGGTGCGGTTTGTGTGACAATTTGTCCGACAGTCAGTGCAGTCTGTGTGACACTTTGTCGCACAGACGGTGCAGTTTGTGTGACGCTTTGCCCCACAGTCAGTGGAGTTTGTGTGACACTTTTTCCCTGGTCAGTGCAGTTTGTGTGCCTATTTGCCACACAATCAGTGCAGTTTCTGAGACACTTTGTCCCACAATCGGTGCAGTTTGTGTGACACTCTGCCCTGTGATTGGTGCAGTTTGTGTGACGCTTTGTCCAATAGTCGGAGCAGTTTGTGTGTCGCTTTGCCTCACAGTCGGTGCAGTTTGAGAGACGCTTTGGCCAAAAATTGGAGCAGTTTGTGTGACTTTTTGTCCCACAGTCGGTGCAGTTTGTGTGACACTTTGTCCCACAGTCAGTGCAGTTTGTGTGACGCTTTGCCCAAAAATTGGAGCAGTTTGTGTGACGCTTTGTCACACAGTCGGTGCAGTATGTGTGACACTTTGTCCAACTGTCAGTGAAGTTTGTGTGATGCTTTGCCCCACAGTCGGTGCAGTTTGTTTGACGCTTTGTCCCTCAGTCAGTGCAGTTTGTGTGATGATATTTCCCACAGTCGTTACCATTTGTGTGACACTCTGCCTTATGATTGGTGCAGTTTGTGTGATGCTTTGTCCAATAGTCGGTGCAGTTTGCGTGACGCTTTGCCTCACAGTCAGTGCAGTTTGTGTGACGCTTTGTCCACGGTCAGTACAGTTTGTGTGACACTTTGTCCCACAATCGGTGCAATTTGTGTGATGCTTTGTTCCAGAATCGGTGCAGTTTCTGTGATGCTTTGCCCCACAATCATTACAGTTTGTGTTACGCTTTGCCCCACAATCAGTGCAGTTTGTGTGACGCTTTGTCCTACCATTGGTGCAGTTTGTGTGATGCTTTCTCCCACCGTCAGTGCAGTTTTTTGTGATGCTTTGTCCCACAGCCGATACAGTTTGTGTGACGCTTTGTCACACAGTCGGTGCAGTATTTGTGACATTTTGTCCACCTGTCCGTGAAGTTTGTGTGATGCTTTGCCCCACAGTCGGTGCAGTTTGTGTGACGCTTTGCCCCACAATCAGTGCACATTTTGTGGTGCTTTGTCCCACAGTATGTGCAGTTTGTGTCGCGCTTTGCCCCACAGTCAGTGCAGTTTGTGTGACGCTCTGCCTCGCATTCAGTATGGATTTTGTGGCGTTTAGTCCCACAGTCGGTACAGTTTGTGTGACACTTTGTCCGACAGTCAGTGCTTTTTGTATTACACTTTGTCGCACAGCCGGTGCAGTTTGTGTGACGCTTTGTCCACGGTCAGTGCAGTTTGTGTGACGCTTTGCCACACAATCAGTGCAGTTTCTGTGACACACTGTCCCAAAGTCGGTGCAGTTTGTGTGACGCTTTGTCACACAATCGAAGCAGTTTGCGTGACCCTGTGTCCCTCAGTCTGTGTAGTTTGTGTGACGCTTTGCCATACAGTCAGTGCAGTTTGTGTGACACTTTGCCCCACAGTCTGTGCAGTTTGTGCGATGCTTTGTACCACAGTCGGTATGGTTTGCGTGATGCTTTGTCCCACAGTCAGTGCAGTTTGTGTGACGCTTTGCCCCACAATCAGTTCGGATTTTGTGGTGCTTTGTCCCACAGTAGGTGCAGTTTGTTTGACGCTTTTTCCCACAGTCGGTTCAGTTTGTGTGACACTTTGCCCCACAGTCAGAGCAGTTTGTGTGACGCCTTGTCCACGGTCAGTGCAGTTTGTGTGACGCTTTGCCACACAATCAGTGCACTTTCTGTGACAATTTGTCCAACAGTCAGTACAGTTTGTGTGACACTTTGTCCCACAGCCAGTGCAGTTAGTGTGACGCTTTGTCCCACAGCCGGTGCAGATTGCATGAAGCTGTTTCCCAAAGTCAGTATAGATTTTGTGACGCTTTGTTCTATAGTCAGTGCAGTTTGTGTGACACTTTGCCCCACAGTCGGTGCAGTTTGTGTGACGCTTAGAGTCACAGACAGTGCAGTTTGTGTGACACCTTGCCACACAGTCGGTGCAGTTTGTGTGAAACTTTGTCCCACAGTCGGTCCAGTTTGTGTGATGTTTTGTCCCACAGTCAGTGCAGTTTGTGACACTCTGCCCTGTGTTTGGTGCAGTTTGTGTGACGCTTTGTCTCACAGTTGGTGCAGTATGTGTGACGCTTTGCCCCACAGTCGGTGCAGTTTGTGTGATGCTTTGCCCAAAAATTGGAGCAGTTTGTGTGACGTTTTGTCACACAGTCGGTGCAGTATGTGTGACACTTTGTCCAAATGTCGGTGAAGTTTGTGTGATGCTTTGCCCCTCAGTCGGTGCAGTTTGTGTGACGCTTTGTCCCTCAGTCAGTGCAGTTTGTGTGATGATTTTTCCCACAGTCGGTGCAGTTTATGTGACGCTATGACCCACAGTCGGTGCAGTTTGTGTGACGCTATGACCCACAGTCGGTGCATTTTGTGCGATGCTTTGTCCCACAGTCATTACCGTTTATGTGGAGCTTTGCCACACAATCAGTGCAGTTTGTATGACGCTTTGCCTCACAATCAGTATGGATTTTGTGGCGCTTTTTCCCACAGTCGGTGCAGATTGTGTGACACTTTGTCCGACATTCAGTGCAGTTTGTGTGATGCTTTGTCCAATAGTCGGTACAGTTTGTGTGACGCTTTGCCAAAAAATTAGTGTAGTTTGTGTGACGCTTTGTCCCACAGTCGGTGCAGTTTGTGTGACGCTTTGTCCCACATTCAGTGCATTTTGTGTTACACTTTGCCCCACAGTCAGTGCAGTTTTTGTGACGCTTTGTCCACGGTCAGTGCAGTTTGTGTGAAGCTTTGCCCCACAATCAGTGCAGTTTGTGTGACGCTATGTCCCACAATCGCTGCAGTTTCTGTGATGCTTTGCCGGACAATCAGTGCAGTTTGTATGACGCTTTGTCCGACTATCAGTGCAGTTTGTGTGACGCTTTGCCCCACATTCAGTGCAGTTTGTGTGACGCTTTGTCCCACAATCGGTGCAATTTGTGTTACGCTTTGTCCCACAGTTGGTGCAGTGTGTGTGATGCTCTGTCCCACAGTCGGTGCAGTTTGTGTAACGCTTTTACCCAAAATAGGTGCAGTTTGTGTGACGCTTTGCCCCACAATCAGTGCGGATTTTGTGGCACTTTCTCCCACATTCGGGGCACTTTGTGTGTCGGCTTTTCCCACAGTCGGTGCGGTTTGTGTGACAATTTGTCCGACAATCAGTGCAGTCTGTGTGACACTTTGTCGCACAGACGGTGCAGTTTGTGTGACGCTTTGCCCCACAGTCAGTGGAGTTTGTGTGACGCTTTGTCCACGGTCAGTGCAGTTTGTGTGACTATTTGCCACACAATCAGTGCAGTTTCTGAGACACTTTGTCCCACAATTGGTGCAGTTTGTGTGACACTCTGCCCTGTGATTGGTGCAGTTTGTGTGACGCTTTGTCCAATAGTCGGAGCACTTTGAGTGTCGCTTTGGCCAAAAATTGGTACAGTTTGTGTGACTTTTTGTCCCACAGTCGGTGCAGTTTGTGTGACACTTTGTCCCACAGTCGGTGCAGTTTGTGTGACGCTTTGCCCCACAGTCAGTGCAGTTTGTGTGACGCTTTGTCCACGGTCAGTGCAGTTTGTGTGACGCTTTGCCCCACAATCAGTGCAGTTTGTGTGGCAATTTGTCCCACAATCGGTGCAATTTATGTGATGCTTTGTTCCAGAATCGGTGCAGTTTCTGTGATGTTTTGCCCCACAATCATTGCAGTTTGTGTTACGCTTTGCCCCACAATCAGTGCAGTTTGTGTGACGCTTTGTCCCACCATTGGTGCAGTTTGTGTGATTTTTGTCCCACCGTCAGTGCAGTTTGTGTGACGCATTGCCCCACAATCAGTGCAGTTTGTGTGATGCTTTGCCCCACAATCAGTGCAGTATGTGTGACGCTTTGTCCCACCATCGGTGCAGTTTGAGTGACGCTTTGCCCCACAATCAGTGCACATTTTGTGGCGCTTTGTCCCACAGTATGTGCAGTTTGTGTGGCGCTTTGCCCCACAGTCAGTGCAGTTTGTGTGACGCTTTGCCCCACAATCAGTGCAGTATGTGTGACGCTTTGTCCCACCATCGGTGCAGTTTGAGTGACGCTTTGCCCCACAATCAGTGCACATTTTGTGACGCTTTGTCCCACAGTATGTGCAGTTTGTGTGGCGTTTGCCCCACAGTCAGTGCAGTTTGTGTGACGCTTTGCCCCACAGTCAGTGCAGTTTGTGTGACGCTCTGCCTCACATTCAGTATGGATTTTGTGGCGCTTTTTCCCACAGTTGGTGCAGTTTGTGTGATGCTTTGTCCACGGTCAGTGCAGTTTGTGTGACACTTTGCCCCACAATCAGTGCAGTTTCTGTGACACACTGTCCCAAAGTCGGTGCAGTTTGTGTGACGCTTTGTCACACAATCGAAGCAGTTTGCGTGACCCTGTGTCCTTCAGTCTGTGTAGTTCGTGTGACGCTTGCCCCACAGTCAGTGCAGTTTGTGTGACACTTTGCCCCACAGTCTGTGCAGTTTGTGCGACGCTTTGTCCCACAGTCGGTATGGTTTGCGTGATGCTATGTCCCACAGTCAGTGCAGTTTGTGTGACGCTTTGCCCCACAATCAGTTCGGATTTTGTGGTGCTTTGTCCCACAGTAGGTGCAGTTTGTTTGACGCTTTTTCCCACAGTCGGTTCAGTTTGTGTGACACTTTGCCCCACAGTCAGAGCAGTTTGTGTGACGCCTTGTCCACAATCAGTGCAGTTTGTGCGACACTTTGTCCGACAATCAGTGCAGCTTGTGTGACACTTTGCCGCACAGCCTGTGCAGTTTGTGTGACGCTTTGCCCCACAGTCAGGGGAGTTTGTGTGACGCTTTGTCCACGTTCGTTGCAGTTTGTGTGACTATTTGCCACACAATCAGTGCAGTTTATGTGACACTTTGTCCCACAATCGGCGCAGTTTGTGTGACGCTTTGTCCCACAATCAGTACAGTTTGTGTGACGCTTTGTCCCACAGCCGGTGCAGTTTACGTGACGTTGTGTCCCACAGTCCTTGCAGTTTGCGTGACACTCTGCCCTGTGATTGGTGCAGATTGTGTGACGCGTTGTCCAATAGTCGGAGCAGTTTATGTTTCGCTTTACCTCACAGTCGGTGCAGTTTGTGTGATGCTTTGACCCACAGTCAGTGCAGTTTGTGTGACGCTTTGTCCACGGTCAGTGCAGTTTGTGTGACGCTTTGCCCCACAATCAGTGCATTTTGTGTGACGCTATGTCCCACAATCAGTGCAGTTTCTGTGATGCTTTGCCGCACAATCAGTGCAGTTTGTATGACGCTTTGTCCCACTATCAGTGCAGTTTGTGTGACGCTTTGTCCCACAGTTGGTGCAGTTTGTGTCACTGTTTGTCCCACAGTTGGTGCAGTTTGTGTGAAGCTTTGTCCACGGTCAGTGCAGTTTGTGTCACTATTTGCCACACAATCTGTGCAGTTTCTGTGACACTTTGTCCCACAATCGGTACAGTTTGTGTGACGCTTTGTCCCACAATCGGTACAGTTTGTGTGACGCTTTGTCCCACAGCCGGTGCAGTTTGCGTTGCGCTGTGTCCCACAGTCAGTGCAGTTTGTGTGACACTCTGCCCTGTGATTGGTGTAGTTTGTGTGATGATTTGTCCAATATTCGGAGCAGTTTGTGTGTCGCTTTGCCTCACGGTCGGTGCAGTTTGTGTGACGCTTTGCCCAAAAATTGGTGCAGTTTCTGTGATGCATTGCCCCACAATCTTTGCAGTTTGTGTTACGCTTTGTCCCAAAATTAATGCAGTTTGTGTGATGCTTTGCCCCACAATCAGTGCAATTTGTGTGACGCTTTGTCCCATCATCGGTGCAGTTTGTGTGATTCTTTGTCCCACAGCCGGTACAGTTTTTGTGACGCTTTGCCCCACAATCAGTGCGGATTTTGTGGCGCTTTGTCTCACAGTATGTGTAGTTTGTGTGACGCTTTATTCCACAGTCGGTGCAGTTTGTGTGACACTTTGCCCCACAGTCAGAGCAGTTTGTGTGACGCTTTGTCCACGGTCAGTGCAGTTTGTGTGACGCTTTGCCACACAATCAGTGCAGTTTCTTTGACACTCCTTCCAACAGTCGGTGCAGTTTGTGTGACACATTGTCCCACAGCCGGTGCAGTTAGTGTGATGCTTTGCCCCACATTCAGTGCAGTTTGTGTGACGCTTTGTCCACGGTCAGTGCAGTTTGTGTGACGCTTTGCCCCACAATCATTGCATTTTGTGTGACGCTTTGTCCCACTATCAGTGCAGTTTGTGTGACGCTTTGTCCCACAATCGGTGCAATTTGTGTGAGGGTTTGTCCCACAGTCGGTGCAGTTTGTGTGGCGCTTTGTCACACATTCGGTGCAGTTTGTGTGATGCTCTGTCCCACAGTCGGTGCAGTTTGTGTGCGCTATGACCCACCGTCGGTGCAGTTTGAGTGATGCTGTGTCCCACAGCCGGTACAGTTTGTGTGAGGCGTTGCCCCAACAATCAGCACAGATTTTGTGGCGCTTTGTCCCACAGTAGGTGTAGTTTGTGTGACGCCTTTTCCCACAGTCGGTGCAGTTTGTGTGACAATTTGTCCGACAATCAGTGCAGTCTGTGTGACACTTTGTTGCACAGCCTGTGCAGTTTGTGTGACGCTTTGCCCCACAGTCAGGGGAGTTTGTGTGACCCTTTGTCCACGTTCGTTGCAGTTTGTGTGACTTTTTGCCACACAATCAGTGCAGTTTATGTGACACTTTGTCCCACAATCGGTGCAGTTTGTGTGACGCTTTGTCCCACAATCGGTACAGTTTATGTGACGCTTTGTCCCACAGCCGGTGCAGTTTGCGTGACGTTGTGTCCCACAGTCCATGCAGTTTGCGTGACACTCTGCCCTGTGATTGGTGCAGATTGTGTGACGCGTTGTCCAATAGTCGGAGCAGTTTATGTTTCGCTTTACCTCACAGTCGGTGCAGTTTGTGTGATGCTTTGACCCACAGTCAGTGCAGTTTGTGTGACGCTTCGTCCACGGTCAGTGCAGTTTGTGTGACGCTTTGCCCCACAATCAGTGCATTTTGTGTGACGCTATGTCCCACAATCAGTGCAGTTTCTGTGATGCTTTGCCGCACAATCAGTGCAGTTTGTATGACGCTTTGTCCCACTATCAGTGCAGTTTGTGTGGCTGTTTGTCCCACAGTCGGTGCAGTTTGTGTGACTGTTTGTCCCACCATCGGTGCAGTTTGTGTGACACTTTGCCCCACAGTCAGTGCAGTTTTTGTGACGCTTTGTACACAGTCAGGGCAGTTTGTTTGACGCTTTTACCCACATTCGGTGCACTTTGTGTGACGCCTTTTCCCACAGTCGGTGCAATTTGTGTGACAATTTGTCCGACAAACAGTGCAGTCTGTGTGACACTTTGTCGCACAGACGGTGCAATTTGTGTGACACTTTGTCCCACAGTCAGTGCAGTTTGTGTGGCGCTTTGTCACACATTCGGTGCAGTTTGTGTGATGCTCTGTCCCACAGTCGGTTCAGTTTGTGTGCGCTATGACCCACAGTCGGTGCAGTTTGTGTGATGCTGTGTCCCACAGCCGGTACAGTTTGTGTGAGGCTTTGCCCCAACAATCAGTGCGGATTTTGTGGCGCTTTGTCCCGCAGTAGGTGCAGTTTGTGGGACGCCTTTTCCCACAGTCGGTGCAGTTTGTGTGACGCTTTGTCCACGGTCAGTGCAGTCTGTATGACACTTTGTTGCACCGCCGGTGCAGTTTGTGTGACGCTTTGCCCCACAGTCAGTGCAGTTTGTGTGACGCTTTGTCCACGGTCAGTGCAGTTTGTGTGACGCTTTGTCCCACAGCCGCTGCAGTATGCGTGACGCTGTGTCACACAGTACTTGCAGTTTGTGTGACACTCTGCCCTGTGATTGGTGCAGTTTGTGTGATGCTTTGTCCAATAGTCGGAGCAGTTTGTGGGTCGCTTTGCCTCACAATCGGTGCAGTTTGTGTGATGTTTGCCCAAAAATTGGTACAGTTTGTGTGACACTTTGTCCCACAGTCAGTGCAGTTTGTGTGATGCTTTGCCCCACAATCATTGCAGTTTGTGTTACGCTTTGCCCCACAATCAGCGCAGTTTGTGTGACGCTTTGTCCCACCATCGGTGCAGTTTGTGTGATGCTTTGTCCCACTGTCAGAGCAGTTTGTGTGACGCTTTGGCCTACAATCAGTGCAGTTTGTGTGATGCTTTGCCCCACAATCAGTGCAGATTGTGTGACGCTTTGTCCCACCATCGGTGCAGTTTGTGTGATGCCTTGTCCCACAGCCGGTACAGTTTGTTGACGCTTTGCCCCACAATCAGTGTGGATTTTGTGGCGCTTTGTCCCACAGTATGTGCAGTTTGTGTGACGCTTTTTCCCACAGTCGGTGCTGTTTGTGTGACACTTTGCCCCACAGTCAGATCAGTTTGTGTGAAGCTTTGTCCACGGTCAGTGTAGTTTGTGTGACACATTGCCCCACAGTCCGTGCTGTTTGTGTGACGCTTTGCCCCACAGTCAGTGCAGTTTGTGTGACACTTTGCCACACAGTCGGTGCAGTTTGTCTGATGATTTGCCCCACAGTCAGTGCAGTTTGTGTGACACTTTGCCACACAGTCGGTGCAGTTTGTCTGATGATTTGTCCCACAGTCAGTGCAGTTTGTGTGACACACTGCCCTGTGATTGGTACAGTTTGTGTGTCGCTTTGCCTCACAGTCGGTGCAGTTTGTGTGACGTTTTGTCCAAAAATTGGTGCAGTTTGTGTGACGCTTTGTCCCACAGTCGGTGCAGTTTGTTTGACACTTTGTCCCACAGTCAGTGCAGTTTGTGTGACGCCTTGTCCACGGTCAGTGCAGTTTGTGGGACACTTTGACCCACAATCAGTGCAGTCTGTGTGATGCTCTGTCCCACATTCGGTGCATTTTGTGTGACGCTTTGTCCCACTTTCGGTGCATTTTGTGTGACGCTTTGCCCCACAGTCAGTGCAGTTTGTGTGACGCTTTGCCCCACAATCAGTGCAATTTGTGTGATGCTATGTCCCACAATGGTGCAGTTTCTGTGATGCTTTACCGCACTATCAGTGCAGTTTGTAGACGCTTTGTCCCACTATCACTGCAGTTTGTGTAACGCTTTGCCCCACAATCAGTGCAGTTTGTGTGACACTTTGTCCCACAGTCGGTGCAGTTGGTGTGATGCTTTGCCCCACATTCAGTGCAGTTTGTGTGATGCTTTGTCCCACAATCGGTGCAATTTGTGTGACGCTTTGTCCCACAGTCGGTGCAGTCTGTGTGATGCTCTGTCCCACATTCGGTGCAGTTTGTGTGCGCTATGACACACAGTCGGTGCAGTTTGTGTGACGCTTTTAGCCCAATAGGTGCAGTTTGTGTGACGCTTTGCCCCACAATCAGTGTGGATTTTGTGGCACTTTCTCCCACATTCGGTGTACTTTGTGTGTCGCCTATTCCCACAGTCGGAGCAGTTTGCGTGACAATTTGTCCGACAATCAGTGCAGTCTTTGTGACACTTTGTCGCACAGCCGGTGCAGTTTGTGTGACGCTTTGCCCCACAGTCAGTGCAGTTTGTGTGACGCTTTGTCCACGGTCAGTGCAGTTTGTGTGACTATTTGCCACACAATCAATGCAGGTTCTGAGACAATTTGTCCCACAATCGGTGCAGTTTGTGTGACACTCCGCCCTGTGATTGGTGCAGTTTGTGTGACGCTTTGTCCAATAGTCGGAGCAGTTTGTGTGTCGCTTTGCCTCGCAGTCGGTGCAGTTTGACTGACGCTTTGGCCAAAAATTGGTGCAGTTTGTGTGACGTTTTGTCCCACAGTCGGTGCAGTTTGTGTGACACTTTGTCCCACAGTCGGTGCAGTTTGTGTGACGCTTTGCCCCACAGTCAGTGCAGTTTGTGTGACACTTCGTCCACGTTCAGTGCAGCTTGTGTGACACTTTGCCCCACAATCAGTACAGTTTGTGTGGCACTTTGTCCCACAATCGGTGCAATTTGTGTGATGCTTTGTTCCAGAATCTGTGCAGTTTCTGTGATGCTTTGCCCCACAGTCATTGCTGTTTGTGTGACACTCTGCCCTGAGATTGGTGCAGTTTGTATGACGCTGTGTCCCACAGTCACTGCAATTTGTGTGACACTTTGTTCCACAGTCGGTGCAGTTTGTGTGATGATTTGCCAAAAGTCATTGCAGTTTGTGTGACATTCTGCCCTGTGATTGGTGCAGTTTGTGTGATGCTTTGTCCAATAGTCGGTGCAGTTTGTATGACGCTTTGCCTCACAGTCGGAGCAGTTTGTGTGACGCTTTGCCCAAAAATTAGTGTAGTTTGTGTGACGCTTTGTCCCACAGTTGGTGCAGTTTGTGTGACTGTTTGTCCCACAGTCAGTGCAGTTTGTGTGACGCTTTGTCCCACCATCAGTGCAGTTTGTGTGATGCTTTGTCCCACAGTCGGTGCAGTTTGTGTGACGCTTTGCCCCACAGTCAGTGCAGTTTGTGTGACACTTCGTCCACGTTCAGTGCAGCTTGTGTGACACTTTGCCCCACAATCAGTACAGTTTGTGTGGCACTTTGTCCCACAATCGGTGCAATTTGTGTGATGCTTTGTTCCAGAATCTGTGCAGTTTCTGTGATGCTTTGCCCCACAGTCATTGCTGTTTGTGTGACACTCTGCCCTGAGATTGGTGCAGTTTGTATGACGCTGTGTCCCACAGTCACTGCAATTTGTGTGACACTTTGTTCCACAGTCGGTGCAGTTTGTGTGATGATTTGCCAAAAGTCATTGCAGTTTGTGTGACATTCTGCCCTGTGATTGGTGCAGTTTGTGTGATGCTTTGTCCAATAGTCGGTGCAGTTTGTATGACGCTTTGCCTCACAGTCGGAGCAGTTTGTATGACGCTTTGCCCAAAAATTAGTGTAGTTTGTGTGACGCTTTGTCCCACAGTTGGTGCAGTTTGTGTGACTGTTTGTCCCACAGTCAGTGCAGTTTGTGTGACGCTTTGTCCCACCATCAGTGCAGTTTGTGTGATGCTTTGTCCCACAGTAGGTGCAGTTTGTGTGACGCTTTGTCCCACATTCGGAGCATTTTGTGTGACACTTTGCCCCACAGTCAGTGCAGTTTTTGTGACGCTTTGTCCACAGTCAGGGCAGTTTGTGTGACGCTTTTACCCACATTCGGTGCACTTTGTGTTACGCCTTTTCCCACAGTCGGTGCAATTTGTGTGACAATTTGTCCGACAAACAGTGCAGTCTGTGTGACACTTTGTCGCACAGCCGGTGCAGATTGTGTGACGCTTTGCCCCACAGTCAGTGCAGTTTGTGTGATGCTTTGTCCACGGTCAGTGCAGTTTGTGTGACGCTTTGCCACACAATCTGTGCAGTTTCTGTGACACTTTGTCCCACAATCGGTGCAGTTTGTGTGACGCTTTGTCCCACAATCGGTACAGTTTGTGTGACGCTTTGTCCCACAGCCGGTGCAGTTGGCGTAACGCTGTGTCCCACAGTCAGTGCAGTTTGTGTGACACTCTGCCCTGTGATTGGTACAGTTTGTGTGATGCTTTGTCCAATATTCGGAGCAGTTTGTGTGTCGCTTTGCCTCACGGTCGGTGCAGTTTGTGTGACTCTTCGCCCAAAAATTGGTGCAGTTTGTGTGACGCTTTGTTCCAGAATCAGTGCAGTTTCTGTGATGCATTGCCCCACAATCATTGCAGTTTGTGTTACGCTTTGCCCCAAAATTAATGCAGTTTGTGTGATGCTTTGCCCCACAATCAGTGCAGTTTGTGTGACGCTTTGTCCCATCATCGGTGCAGTTTGTGTGATTCTTTGTCCCACAGCCGGTACAGTTTTTGTGACGCTTTGCCCCACAATCAGTACGGATTTTGTGGCGCTTTGTCTCACAGTATGTGTAGTTTGTGTGACGCTTTATTCCACAGTCGGTGCAGTTTGTGTGACACTTTGCCCCACAGTCAGAGCAGTTTGTGTGATGCTTTGTCCACGGTCAGTGCAGTTTGTGTGACGCTTTGCCACACAACCAGTGCAGTTTCTGTGACACTCTTTCCAACAGTCAGTGCAGTTTGTGTGACACATTGTCCCACAGCCGGTGCAGTTAGTGTGATGCTTTGCCCCACATTCAGTGCAGTTTGTGTGACGCTTTGTCCCACAATCAGTGCATTTTGTGTGACGCTATGTCCCATAATCGGTGCAGTTTCTGTGATGCTTTGCCGCACAATCAGTGCAGTTTGTATGACGCTTTGTCCCACTATCAGTGCAGTTTGTGTAACGCTTTGCCCCACAATCAGTGCAGTTTGTGTGATGCTTTGTCCCACAGTAGGTGCAGTTTGTGTGACGCTTTGTCCCACATTCGGAGCATTTTGTGTGACACTTTGCCCCACAGTCAGTGCAGTTTTTGTGACGCTTTGTCCACAGTCAGGGCAGTTTGTGTGACGCTTTTACCCACATTCGGTGCACTTTGTGTTACGCCTTTTCCCACAGTCGGTGCAATTTGTGTGACAATTTGTCCGACAAACAGTGCAGTCTGTGTGACACTTTGTCGCACAGCCGGTGCAGATTGTGTGACGCTTTGCCCCACAGTCAGTGCAGTTTGTGTGATGCTTTGTCCACGGTCAGTGCAGTTTGTGTGACGCTTTGCCACACAATCTGTGCAGTTTCTGTGACACTTTGTCCCACAATCGGTGCAGTTTGTGTGACGCTTTGTCCCACAATCGGTACAGTTTGTGTGACGCTTTGTCCCACAGCCGGTGCAGTTGGCGTAACGCTGTGTCCCACAGTCAGTGCAGTTTGTGTGACACTCTGCCCTGTGATTGGTACAGTTTGTGTGATGCTTTGTCCAATATTCGGAGCAGTTTGTGTGTCGCTTTGCCTCACGGTCGGTGCAGTTTGTGTGACTCTTCGCCCAAAAATTGGTGCAGTTTGTGTGACGCTTTGTTCCAGAATCAGTGCAGTTTCTGTGATGCATTGCCCCACAATCATTGCAGTTTGTGTTACGCTTTGCCCCAAAATTAATGCAGTTTGTGTGATGCTTTGCCCCACAATCAGTGCAGTTTGTGTGACGCTTTGTCCCATCATCGGTGCAGTTTGTGTGATTCTTTGTCCCACAGCCGGTACAGTTTTTGTGACGCTTTGCCCCACAATCAGTACGGATTTTGTGGCGCTTTGTCTCACAGTATGTGTAGTTTGTGTGACGCTTTATTCCACAGTCGGTGCAGTTTGTGTGACACTTTGCCCCACAGTCAGAGCAGTTTGTGTGATGCTTTGTCCACGGTCAGTGCAGTTTGTGTGACGCTTTGCCACACAACCAGTGCAGTTTCTGTGACACTCTTTCCAACAGTCAGTGCAGTTTGTGCGACACATTGTCCCACAGCCGGTGCAGTTAGTGTGATGCTTTGCCCCACATTCAGTGCAGTTTGTGTGACGCTTTGTCCCACAATCAGTGCATTTTGTGTGACGCTATGTCCCATAATCGGTGCAGTTTCTGTGATGCTTTGCCGCACAATCAGTGCAGTTTGTATGACGCTTTGTCCCACTATCAGTGCAGTTTGTGTAACGCTTTGCCCCACAATCAGTGCAGTTTGTGTGACACTCTTTCCAACAGTCAGTGCAGTTTGTGTGATACTTTGTCACACAGCCGGTGCAGTTAGTGTGACGCTGTGTCCCAAAGTCGGTGTAGTTTGTGTGACGCTTTGTACTATAGTCTTTGCAGTTTGTGTGACACATTGCCCCACAGTCCGTGCAGTTTGTGTGACGCTTTGCCCCACAGTCAGTGCAGTTTGTGTGACACTTTGCCACACAGTCGGTGCAGTTTGTCTGATGATTTGTCCCACAGCCAGTGCAGTTTGTGTGACACTCTGCCTTGTGATTGATGCAGTTTGTGTGATGCTTTGTCCAATAGTCGGTGCAGTTTGTGTGATGTTTTGCCTCACAATCGGAGCAGTTTGTGTGACGCTTTGCCCAAAAATTACCGTAGTTTGTGTGACGCTTTGTCCCACATTCGGTGCAGTTTGTGTGACAGTTTGTCCCACAGTCAGTGCAGTTTGTGTGACGCTTTGTCCCGGTCAGTTCAGTTTGCGTGACGCTTTGCCCCACAATCAGTGCATTTTGTGTGACGCTATATCCCACAATCGGTGCAGTTTCTGTGTTGCTTTGCCGCACAATCAGTGCTGTTTGTATGACGCTTTGTCCCAATATCAGTGCAGTTTGCGTGACGCTTTGTCCCACAATTGGTGCAACTTGTGTGACGCTTTGTCCCACAGTCGGTGCAGTTTGTGTGGCGCTTTGTCACACATTCGGTACAGTTTGTGTGACACTTTATCCCACAGTCGGTGCAGTTTGTATGACACTTTGTCCCACAGTCAGTGCAGTTTGTGTGACGCTTTGCCCCACAGTCAGTGCAGTTTGTGTGACGCTGTGTCCCACAGTCCTTGCAGTTTGTGTGACACTCAGCCCAGTGATTGGTGCAGTTTGTGTGACGCTTTGTCCAATAGTGGGAGCAGTTTGTGTGTCGCTTTACATCACAGTCGGTGCAGTTTGTGTGACACTTTGTCCCACAGTCAGTGCAGTTTGTGTGACACTCTGCCCTGTGATTGGTGCAGTTTGTGTGATGCTTTGTCCAATAGTCAGTGCAGTTTGTGTGACGCTTTGCCTCACAGTAGGAGCAGTTTGTGTGATGCTTTGCCCAAAAATTACCGTAGTTTGTGTGACGCTTTGTCTCACATTCAGTGCAGCTTGTGTGACAGTTTGTCCCACAGTCAGTGCAGTTTGAGTGATGCTTTGTCGAACCATCGGTGCAGTTTGTGTGATGCTTTGACCCACAGTCAGTGCAGTTCGTGTGATGCTTTGTCCACGGTCAGTGCAGTTTGTGTGACGCTTTGCCACACAATCAGTGCATTTTGTGTGACGCTATGTCCCACAATCAGTGCAGTTTGTGTGACGTTTTGTCCCACAATCATTGCAGTTTGTGTGATGCTTTTTCCCACAGTCGGTGCAGATTGTGTGATGCTTTGTCCCACAGTCGGTGCAGTTTGTGTGCGCTATGAGCCACAGTCGGTGCAGTTTGTGTGACGCTTTAACCCTCAGTAGGTGCAGTTTGTGTGATGCTCTTTCCCACAGTCGGTGCAGTTTGTGTGACGCTTTGTCCCACAGTCGGTGCAGATTGTGTGATGCTTTGTCCCACAGCCGGTGCAATTTGTGTGACGCTCTGTCCAACAATCAGAGCGGATTTTGTGGCACTTTGTCCCACAGTCAGTGCACTTTGTGTGACGCTTTTTCCCATTGTCGGTGCAGTTTGTGTGACAATTTGTCGCATATCCGGTCTAGTTCTGTGACGCTTTGCCCCACAGTCAGTGCAGTTTGTGTGACGCTTTGTCCCACAAGCGGTGCAGTTTGTGTGATGCTTTGTCCCACAGCTGGTGCAGTTTGCGTGACGCTGTGTCCCACAGTCAGTGCAGTTTTTGTGATGTTTTGTCCCACAGTCGTTGCAGTTTGTGTGACTCTCTGCCCTGTGATTGGTGCAGTTTTTGTGACGCTATGTCCAATAGTCGGTGCTATTTGTGTGACACTTTGCCTCACAGTCGGTGCAGTTTGTGTGACGCTTTGCCCAAAAATTGGTACAGTTCGAGGGACGCTTTGTCCCACAGTCGGTGCTGTTTGTGTGACACTTTGTCCCACAGTCAGTGCAGTTTGAGTGATGCTTGGTCCGACAGTCGGTGAAGTTTGTGTGAGACTTTGTCCCACAGTCGGTGCAGTTTGTGTGACACTTTGTCCCACAGTCGGTGCAGTTTGTGTGACGTGTTGTCCACTGTCAGTGCATTTTGTGTGACGCATTCCCGCACAATCAGTGCAGTTTGTTTAACACTTTGTCCCACAATTGGTGCAGTTTCTGTGACGCTTTGTCCCACAATCAGTGCAGTTTGTGTGATGATTTTTTCCACAGTCGATGCAGTTTGGGTGATGCTTTGACCCACAGTTGGTGCAGTTTGTGTGACGCTTTAACCCTCAGTAGGTGCAGTTTGTGTGATGCTCTGTCCCACAGTCGGTGTAGTTCGTGTGCGCTTTGATCCACAGTCGGTGCACTTTGTGTGACGCTTTGTCCCACAGTCGGTGCCGTTTGTGTGATGCTTTGTCCCACAGCCGGTGCAATTTGTGTGAAGCTTTGCCCCACAATCAGTGCGGATTTTGTGGCACTTTGTCCCACTGTCGGTGCAGTTTGTGTGACACTTTGTCCCACAGTCGGTGCAGTTTGTGTGATGCTTTGTCCCACAGCCGGTGCAATTTGTGTGAAGCTTTGCCCCACAATCAGTGCGGATTTTGTGGCACTTTGTCCCACAGTCGGTGCACTTTGTGTGACGCTTTTTCCACAGTCGGTGCAGTTTGTGTGACGCTTTGTCCCACATTCGGTGCAGTTTGTGTGATGCTCTGTCCCACAGTCGGTGCAGTTTGTGTGCGCTATGAGCCACAGTCGGTGCAGTTTGTGTGACGCTTTAACCCTCAGTAGGTGCAGTTTGTGTGATGCTCTTTCCCACAGTCGGTGCAGTTTGTGTGCGCTTGGACCCACAGTCGGTGCACTTTGTGTGACGCTTTGTCCCAAAGTCGGTGCAGATTGTGTGAAGCTTTGTCCCACAGCCGGTGCAATTTGTGTGACGCTCTGTCCAACAATCAGAACGGATTTTGTGGCACTTTGTCCCACAGTCGGTGCACTTTGTGTGACAATTTGTCCGACAATCAGTGCAGTCTGTGTGACACTTTGTCGCATATGCGGTCTAGTTCTGTGATGCTTTGCCCCACAGTCAGTGCAGTTTGTGTGACGCTTTGTCCACGGTCAGGAGAGTTTGTGTGACTGATTGCCACACAATCAGTGCAGTTTTTGTGACTATTTGTCCCACAATTGGTGCAACTTGTGTGACGCTTTGTCCCACAGTCGGTGCAGTTTGTGTGGCGCTTTGTCACACATTCGGTACAGTTTGTGTGACACTTTATCCCACAGTCGGTGCAGTTTGTATGACACTTTGTCCCACAGTCAGTGCAGTTTGTGTGACGCTTTGCCCCACAGTCAGTGCAGTTTGTGTGACGCTGTGTCCCACAGTCCTTGCAGTTTGTGTGACACTCAGCCCAGTGATTGGTGCAGTTTGTGTGACGCTTTGTCCAATAGTGGGAGCAGTTTGTGTGTCGCTTTACATCACAGTCGGTGCAGTTTGTGTGACACTTTGTCCCACAGTCAGTGCAGTTTGTGTGACACTCTGCCCTGTGATTGGTGCAGTTTGTGTGATGCTTTGTCCAATAGTCAGTGCAGTTTGTGTGACGCTTTGCCTCACAGTAGGAGCAGTTTGTGTGATGCTTTGCCCAAAAATTACCGTAGTTTGTGTGACGCTTTGTCTCACATTCAGTGCAGCTTGTGTGACAGTTTGTCCCACAGTCAGTGCAGTTTGAGTGATGCTTTGTCGAACCATCGGTGCAGTTTGTGTGATGCTTTGACCCACAGTCAGTGCAGTTCGTGTGATGCTTTGTCCACGGTCAGTGCAGTTTGTGTGACGCTTTGCCACACAATCAGTGCATTTTGTGTGACGCTATGTCCCACAATCAGTGCAGTTTGTGTGACGTTTTGTCCCACAATCATTGCAGTTTGTGTGATGCTTTTTCCCACAGTCGGTGCAGATTGTGTGATGCTTTGTCCCACAGTCGGTGCAGTTTGTGTGCGCTATGAGCCACAGTCGGTGCAGTTTGTGTGACGCTTTAACCCTCAGTAGGTGCAGTTTGTGTGATGCTCTTTCCCACAGTCGGTGCAGTTTGTGTGACGCTTTGTCCCACAGTCGGTGCAGATTGTGTGATGCTTTGTCCCACAGCCGGTGCAATTTGTGTGACGCTCTGTCCAACAATCAGAGCGGATTTTGTGGCACTTTGTCCCACAGTCAGTGCACTTTGTGTGACGCTTTTTCCCATTGTCGGTGCAGTTTGTGTGACAATTTGTCGCATATCCGGTCTAGTTCTGTGACGCTTTGCCCCACAGTCAGTGCAGTTTGTGTGACGCTTTGTCCCACAAGCGGTGCAGTTTGTGTGATGCTTTGTCCCACAGCTGGTGCAGTTTGCGTGACGCTGTGTCCCACAGTCAGTGCAGTTTTTGTGATGTTTTGTCCCACAGTCGTTGCAGTTTGTGTGACTCTCTGCCCTGTGATTGGTGCAGTTTTTGTGACGCTATGTCCAATAGTCGGTGCTATTTGTGTGACACTTTGCCTCACAGTCGGTGCAGTTTGTGTGACGCTTTGCCCAAAAATTGGTACAGTTCGAGGGACGCTTTGTCCCACAGTCGGTGCTGTTTGTGTGACACTTTGTCCCACAGTCAGTGCAGTTTGAGTGATGCTTGGTCCGACAGTCGGTGAAGTTTGTGTGAGACTTTGTCCCACAGTCGGTGCAGTTTGTGTGACACTTTGTCCCACAGTCGGTGCAGTTTGTGTGACGTGTTGTCCACTGTCAGTGCATTTTGTGTGACGCATTCCCGCACAATCAGTGCAGTTTGTTTAACACTTTGTCCCACAATTGGTGCAGTTTCTGTGACGCTTTGTCCCACAATCAGTGCAGTTTGTGTGATGATTTTTTCCACAGTCGATGCAGTTTGGGTGATGCTTTGACCCACAGTTGGTGCAGTTTGTGTGACGCTTTAACCCTCAGTAGGTGCAGTTTGTGTGATGCTCTGTCCCACAGTCGGTGTAGTTCGTGTGCGCTTTGATCCACAGTCGGTGCACTTTGTGTGACGCTTTGTCCCACAGTCGGTGCCGTTTGTGTGATGCTTTGTCCCACAGCCGGTGCAATTTGTGTGAAGCTTTGCCCCACAATCAGTGCGGATTTTGTGGCACTTTGTCCCACTGTCGGTGCACTTTGTGTGACACTTTGTCCCACAGTCGGTGCAGTTTGTGTGATGCTTTGTCCCACAGCCGGTGCAATTTGTGTGAAGCTTTGCCCCACAATCAGTGCGGATTTTGTGGCACTTTGTCCCACAGTCGGTGCACTTTGTGTGACGCTTTTTCCACAGTCGGTGCAGTTTGTGTGACGCTTTGTCCCACATTCGGTGCAGTTTGTGTGATGCTCTGTCCCACAGTCGGTGCAGTTTGTGTGCGCTATGAGCCACAGTCGGTGCAGTTTGTGTGACGCTTTAACCCTCAGTAGGTGCAGTTTGTGTGATGCTCTTTCCCACAGTCGGTGCAGTTTGTGTGCGCTTGGACCCACAGTCGGTGCACTTTGTGTGACGCTTTGTCCCACAGTCGGTGCAGATTGTGTGATGCTTTGTCCCACAGCCGGTGCAATTTGTGTGACGCTCTGTCCAACAATCAGAACGGATTTTGTGGCACTTTGTCCCACAGTCGGTGCACTTTGTGTGACAATTTGTCCGACAATCAGTGCAGTCTGTGTGACACTTTGTCGCATATGCGGTCTAGTTCTGTGATGCTTTGCCCCACAGTCAGTGCAGTTTGTGTGACGCTTTGTCCACGGTCAGGAGAGTTTGTGTGACTGATTGCCACACAATCAGTGCAGTTTTTGTGACTATTTGTCCCACAATCGGTGCAATTTGTGTGACGCTTTGTCCCACAATCGGTACAGTTTGTGTGATGCTTTGTCCCACAAGCGGTGCAGTTTGTGTGATGCTTTGTCCCACAGTCGGTGCAGTTTCTGTGAGGCTTTGTCCCACAGCTGGTGCAGTATGCGTGACGCTATGTCCCACAGTCAGTGCAGTGTTTGTGATGTTTTGTCCCACAGTCGTTGCAGTTTGTGTGACTCTCTGCCCTGTGATTGGTGCAGTTTGTGTGACTCTATGTCCAACAGTCGGTGCAATTTGTGTGACACTTTGCCTCACAGTCGGTGCAGTTTGTGTGACGCTTTGCCCAAAAATTGGTGCAGTTCGAGTGACGCTTTGTCCCACAGTCGTTGCTGTTTGTGTGACGCTTTGTCCCACAGTCGGTGCAGTTTGTGTGACGCTTGGTCCGACATTCGGTGCAGTTTGTGTGACGTTTTGTCCACTGTCAGTGCATTTTGTGTGACGCATTCCCGCACAATCAGTGCAGTTTGTTTAACACTCTGTCCCACAATCGGTGCAGTTTGTGTGACGCTTTGTCATACAATCGGTGCAGTTTTTGTGATGCTCTGCCCCACAATCAGTGCAGTTTGTATGACGCTTTGTCCCACAATCAGTGCAGTATGTGTAATGAATTTTCCCAGAGTCGATGCAGTTTGGGTGACGCTTTGACCCACAGTCGGTGCAGTTTGTGTGACGCTTTAACCCTCAGGAGGTGCAGTTTGTGTAATGCTCAGTCCCACAGTCGGTGCAGTTTGTGTGAGCTTTGACCCACAGTTGGTGCACATTGTGTGACGCTTTGTCCCACAATCGGTGCAGTTTGTGTGACGCTTTGTGTCACAATCGGTGCAGGTTGTGTGATGCTCTGCCCCACAATCAGTGCAGTTTGTATGATGCTTTGTCCCACAATCAGTGCAGTATGTGTGATGAATTTTCCCACAGTCGATGCAGTTTGGGTGACGCTTTGACTCACAGTCGGTGCAGTTTGTGTGACGCTTTAACCCTCAGGAGGTGCAGTTTGTGTGATGCTCGGTCCCACAGTCGGTGCAGTTTGTGTGCGCTTTGACCCACAGTCGGTGCACATTGTGTGACGCTTTGTTCCACAGTCGGTGCAGTTTGTGTGATGCTTTCTCCACAGTCGATGCAGTTTGTGTGACGCTTTGTCCCACATTCGGTGCAGTTTGTGTGATGCTCTGTCCCACAGTCGGTGCAGTTTGTGTGCGCTTGGACCCACAGTCGGTGCAGTTTGTGTGACGCTTTGTCCCACAGTCGGTGCAGTTTGTGTGATGCTTTGTCCCACAGCCGGTGCAATTTGTGTGACGCTTTGCCCAACAATCAGTGCGGATTTTGTAGCACTTTGTCCCACAGTCGGTGCACTTTGTGTGACTCTTTTTCCCACAGTCGGTGCAGTTTGTGAGACAATTTGTCCGACAATCAGTGCAGTCTGCGTGAAACTTTGTCGCATATCCGGTCTAGTTCTGTGACGCTTTGCCCCACAGTCAGTGCAGTTTGTGTGACTGTTTGCCACACAATCAGTGCAGTTTGCGTGACGCTGTGTCCCACAGTCAGTGCAGTTTTTGTGATGTTTTGTCCCACAGTCGTTGCAGTTTGTGTGACTCTCTGCCCTGTGATTGGTGCAGTTTTTGTGACGCTATGTCCAATAGTCGGTGCTATTTGTGTGACACTTTGCCTCACAGTCGGTGCAGTTTGTGTGACGCTTTGCCCAAAAATTGGTACAGTTCGAGGGACGCTTTGTCCCACAGTCGGTGCTGTTTGTGTGACACTTTGTCCCACAGTCAGTGCAGTTTGAGTGACGCTTGGTCAGACAGTCGGTGCAGTTTGTGTGAGACTTTGTCCCACAGTCGGTGCAGTTTGTGTGACGTGTTGTCCACTGTCAGTGCATTTTGTGTGACGCATTCCCGCACAATCAGTGCAGTTTGTTTAACACTTTGTCCCACAGTCGGTGCACTTTGTGTGACGCTTTTTCCCACAGTCGGTGCAGTTTGTGTGACAATTTGTCCGACAATCAGTGCAGTCTGCGTGAAACTTTGTCGCATATCCGGTCTAGTTCTGTGACGCTTTGCCCCACAATCAGTGCAGTTTGTGTGACAATTTGTCCCACAGTCGGTGCAGTTTGCGTAATGTTGTGTCCCACAGTCAGTGCAGTTTTTGTGATGTTTTGTCCCACAGTCGTTGCAGTTTGTGTGACTCTCTGCCCTGTGATTGGTGCAGTTTTTGTGACGCTATGTCCAATAGTCGGTGCAATTTGTGTGACACTTTGCCTCACAGTCAGTGCAGTTTGTGTGACGCTTTGCCCAAAAATTGGTACAGTTCGAGGGACGCTTTGTCCCACAGTCGGTGCTGTTTGTGTGACACTTTGTCCCACAGTCAGTGCAGTTTGAGTGACGCTTGGTCCGACAGTCGGTGCAGTTTGTGTGAGACTTTGTCCCACAGTCGGTGAAGTTTGTGTGACACTTTGTCCCACAGTCGGTGCAGTTTGTGTGACGTGTTGTCCACTGTCAGTGCATTTTGTGTGACGCATTCCCGCACAATCAGTGCAGTTTGTTTAACACTTTGTCCCACAATTGGTGCAGTTT
The DNA here is from genome assembly GCF_017639515.1 of Carcharodon carcharias. NCBI lineage: Eukaryota > Metazoa > Chordata > Chondrichthyes > Lamniformes > Lamnidae > Carcharodon > Carcharodon carcharias. Next base: position 46,393,756 of record NC_054492.1, read on the forward strand.
GTGTGACGCTTTGTCCCACAATCAGTGCAGTTTGTGTGATGATTTTTTCCACAGTCGATGCAGTTTGGGTGATGCTTTGACCCACAGTTGGTGCAGTTTGTGTGACGCTTTAACCCTCAGTAGGTGCAGTCTGTGTGACGCTTTAACCCTCAGTAGGTGCAGTTTGTGTGATGCTCTGTCCCACAGTCGGTGTAGTTCGTGTGCGCTTTGACCCACAGTCGGTGCACTTTGTGTGACGCTTTGTCCCACAGTCGGTGCCGTTTGTGTGATGCTTTGTCCCACAGCCGGTGCAATTTGTGTGAAGCTTTGCCCCACAATCAGTGCGGATTTTGTGGCACTTTGTCCCACTGTCGGTGCACTTTGTGTGACACTTTGTCCCACAGTCGGTGCAGTTTGTGTGATGCTTTGTCCCACAGCCGGTGCAATTTGTGTGAAGCTTTGCCCCACAATCAGTGCGGATTTTGTGGCACTTTGTCCCACAGTCAGTGCACTTTGTGTGACGCTTTTTCCACAGTCGGTGCAGTTTGTGTGACGCTTTGTCCCACATTCGGTGCAGTTTGTGTGATGCTCTGTCCCACAGTCGGTGCAGTTTGTGTGCGCTATGAGCCACAGTCGGTGCAGTTTGTGTGACGCTTTAACCCTCAGTAGGTGCAGTTTGTGTGATGCTCTTTCCCACAGTCGGTGCAGTTTGTGTGCGCTTGGACCCACAGTCGGTGCACTTTGTGTGACGCTTTGTCCCACAGTCGGTGCAGATTGTGTGATGCTTTGTCCCACAGCCGGTGCAATTTGTGTGACGCTCTGTCCAACAATCAGAGCGGATTTTGTGGCACTTTGTCCCACAGTCGGTGCACTTTGTGTGACAATTTGTCCGACAATCAGTGCAGTCTGTGTGACACTTTGTCGCATATGCGGTCTAGTTCTGTGATGCTTTGCCCCACAGTCAGTGCAGTTTGTGTGACGCTTTGTCCACGGTCAGGAGAGTTTGTGTGACTGATTGCCACACAATCAGTGCAGTTTTTGTGACTATTTGTCCTACAATCGGTGCAATTTGTGTGACGCTTTGTCCCACAATCGGTACAGTTTGTGTGATGCTTTGTCCCACAAGCGGTGCAGTTTGTGTGATGCTTTGTCCCACAGTCGGTGCAGTTTCTGTGAGGCTTTGTCCCACAGCTGGTGCAGTATGCGTGACGCTATGTCCCACAGTCAGTGCAGTTTTTGTGATGTTTTGTCCCACAGTCGTTGCAGTTTGTGTGACTCTCTGCCCTGTGATTGGTGCAGTTTGTGTGACTCTATGTCCAACAGTCGGTGCAATTTGTGTGACACTTTGCCTCACAGTCGGTGCAGTTTGTGTGACGCTTTGCCCAAAAATTGGTGCAGTTCGAGTGACGCTTTGTCCCACAGTCGGTGCTGTTTTTGTGACATTTTGTCCCACAGTCGGTGCAGTTTGAGTGATGCTTGGTCCGACATTCGGTGCAGTTTGTGTGACGCGTTGTCCACTGTCAGTGCATTTTGTGTGACGCATTCCCGCACAATCAGTGCAGTTTGTTTAACACTGTCCCACAATCGGTGCAGTTTGTGTGACGCTTTGTCATACAATCGGTGCAGTTTTTGTGATGCTCTGCCCCACAATCAGTGCAGTTTGTATGACGCTTTGTCCCACAATCAGTGCAGTATGTGTGATGAATTTTCCCACAGTCGATGCAGTTTGGGTGACGCTTTGACCCACAGTCGGTGCAGTTTGTGTGACGCTTTAACCCTCAGGAGGTACAGTTTGTGTGATGCTCGGTCCCACAGTCGGTGCAGTTTGTGTGCGCTTTGACCCACAGTCGGTGCACATTGTGTGACGCTTTGTCCCACAGTCGGTGCAGTTTGTGTGATGCTATTTCCACAGTCGATGCAGTTTGTGTGACGCTTTGTCCCACATTCGGTGCAGTTTGTGTGATGCTCTGTCCCACAATCGGTGCAGTTTGTGTGCGCTTGGACCCACAGTCGGTGCAGTTTGTGTGACGCTTTGTCCCACAGTCGGTGCAGTTTGTGTGATGCTTTGTCCCACAGCCGGTGCAATTTGTGTGACGCTTTGCCCAACAATCAGTGCGGATTTTGTAGCACTTTGTCCCACAGTCGGTGCACTTTGTGTGACGCTTTTTCCCACAGTCGGTGCAGTTTGTGTGACAATTTGTCCGACAATCAGTGCAGTCTGTGTGACACTTTGTCGCATATGCGGTCTAGTTCTGTGACGCTTTGCCCCACAGTCAGTGCAGTTTGTGTGACGCTTTGTCCACGGTCAGGACAGTTTGTGTGACTGATTGCCACACAATCAGTGCAGTTTTTGTGACAATTTGTCCCACAATCGGTGCAATTTGTGTGACGCTTTGTCCCACAATCGGTACAGTTTATGTGATGCTTTGTCCCACAAGCGGTGCAGTTTGTGTGATGCTTTGTCCCACAGTCGGTGCAGTTTCTGTGAGGCTTTGTCCCACTGCTGGTGCAGTTTGCGTGACGCTGTGTCCCACAGTCAGTGCAGTTTTTGTGATGTTTTGTCCCACAGTCGTTGCAGTTTGTGTGACTCTCTGCCCTGTGATTGGTGCAGTTTGTGTGACTCTATGTCCAACAGTCGGTGCAATTTGTGTGACACTTTGCTTCACAGTCGGTGCAGTTTGTGTGACGCTTTGCCCAAAAATTGGTGCAGTTCGAGTGACGCTTTGTCCCACAGTCGGTGCTGTTTGTGTGACATTTTGTCCCACAGTCAGTGCAGTTTGAGTGACGCTTGGTCCGACATTCGGTGCAGTTTGTGTGACGCTTTGCCCAAAAATTGGTGCAGTTCGAGTGACGCTTTGTCCCACAGTCGGTGCTGTTTGTGTGACATTTTGTCCCACAGTCAGTGCAGTTTGTGTGACGCGTTGTCCACTGTCAGTGCATTTTGTGTGACGCATTCCCGCACAATCAGTGCAGTTTGTTTAACACTCTGTCCCACAATCGGTGCAGTTTGTGTGACGCTTTGTCATACAATCGGTGCAGTTTTTGTGATGCTCTGCCCCACAATCAGTGCAGTTTGTATGACGCTTTGTCCCACAATCAGTGCAGTATGTGTGATGAATTTTCCCACAGTCGATGCAGTTTGGGTGACGCTTTGACCCACAGTCGGTGCAGTTTGTGTGACGCTTTAACCCTCAGGAGGTGCAGTTTGTGTAATGCTCAGTCCCACAGTCGGTGCAGTTTGTGTGCGCTTTGACACACAGTTGGTGCACATTGTGTGACGCTTTGTCCCAGAATCGGTGCAGTTTGTGTGACGCTTTGTGTCACAATTGGTGCAGGTTGTGTGATGCTCTGCCCCACAATCAGTGCAGTTTGTATGACGCTTTGTCCCACAATCTGTGCAGTTTGTGTGATGATTTTTCCCACAGTCGATGCAGTTTGGGTAACGCTTTGACCCACAATCGGTGCAGTTTGTGTGACGCTTTAACCCTCAGGAGGTGCAGTTTGTGTGATGCTCGGTCCCACAGTCGGTGCAGTTTGTGTGCGCTTTGACCCACAGTCGGTGCACATTGTGTGACGCTTTGTTCCACAGTCGGTGCAGTTTGTGTGATGCTTTTTCCACAGTCGATGCAGTTTGTGTGACACTTTGTCCCACATTCGGTGCAGTTTGTGTGATGCTCTGTCCCACAGTCGGTGCAGTTTGTGTGCGCTTGGACCCACAGTTGGTTGCAGTTTGTGTGACGCTTTGTCCCACAGTCGGTGCAGTTTGTGTGATGCTTTATCCCACAGCCGGTGCAATTTGTGTGACGCTTTGCCCAACAATCAGTGCGGATTTTGTAGCACTTTGTCCCACAGTCGGTGCACTTTGTGTGACGCTTTTTCCCACAGTCGGTGCAGTTTGTGTGACAATTTGTCCGACAATCAGTGCAGTCTGTGTGAAACTTTGTCGCATATCCGGTCTAGTTCTGTGACGCTTTGCCCCATAGTCAGTGCAGTTTGTGTGATGATTTTTTCCACAGTCGATGCAGTTTGGGTGATGCTTTGACCCACAGTTGGTGCAGTTTGTGTGACGCTTTAACCCTCAGTAGGTGCAGTCTGTGTGACGCTTTAACCCTCAGTAGGTGCAGTTTGTGTGATGCTCTGTCCCACAGTCGGTGTAGTTCGTGTGCGCTTTGACCCACAGTCGGTGCACTTTGTGTGACGCTTTGTCCCACAGTCGGTGCAGTTTGTGTGATGCTTTGTCCCACAGCCGGTGCAATTTGTGTGAAGCTTTGCCCCACAATCAGTGCGGATTTTGTGGCACTTTGTCCCACTGTCGGTGCACTTTCTGTGACACTTTGTCCCACAGTCGGTGCAGTTTGTGTGATGCTTTGTCCCACAGCCGGTGCAATTTGTGTGAAGCTTTGCCCCACAATCAGTGCGGATTTTGTGGCACTTTGTCCCACAGTCGGTGCACTTTGTGTGACGCTTTTTCCACAGTCGGTGCAGTTGGTGTGACGCTTTGTCCCACATTCGGTGCAGTTTGTGTGATGCTCTGTCCCACAGTCGGTGCAGTTTGTGTGCGCTATGAGCCACAGTCGGTGCAGTTTGTGTGACGCTTTAACCCTCAGTAGGTGCAGTTTGTGTGATGCTCTTTCCCACAGTCGGTGCAGTTTGTGTGCGCTTGGACCCACAGTCGGTGCACTTTGTGTGACGCTTTGTCCCACAGTCGGTGCAGATTTTTTGATGCTTTGTCCCACAGCCGGTGCAATTTGTGTGACGCTTTTTCCACAGTCGGTGCAGTTTGTGTGACGCTTTGTCCCACATTCGGTGCAGTTTGTGTTATGCTCTGTCCCACAGTCGGTGCAGTTTGTGTGCGCTATGATCCACAGTCGGTGCAGTTTGTGTGACGCTTTAACCCTCAGTAGGTGCAGTTTGTGTGATGCTCTGTCCCACAGTCGGTGCAGTTTGTGTGCGCTTTGACCCACAGTCGGTGCACTTTGTGTGACGCTTTGTCCCACAGTCTGTGCCGTTTGTGTGATGCTTTGTCCCACAGCCGGTGCAATTTGTTTAAAGCTTTGCCACACAATCAGTACGGATTTTGTGGCACTTTGTCCCACAGTCGGTGCACTTTGTGTGACACTTTGTCCCACAGTCGTTGCAGTTTGTGTGATGCTTTGTCCCACAGTCGGTGCAGTTTGTGTGACACTTTGTCCCACAGCTGGTGCAGTTTGCGTGATGCTGTGTCCCACAGTCAGTGCAGTTTTTGTGATGTTTTGTCCCACAGTCGTTGCAGTTTGTGTGACTCTCTGCCCTGTGATTGGTGCAGTTTGTGTGATGCTATGTCCAATACTCGGTGCAATTTGTGTGACACTTTGCCTCACAGTCATTGCAGTTTGTGTGATGCTTTGCCCAAAAATTGGTGCAGTTCGAGTGATGCTTTGTCCCACAGTCGTTGCTGTTTGTGTGACACTTTGTCCCACAGTAGTGCAGTTTGTGTGATGCTTGGTCCGACAGTCGGTGCAGTTTGTGTGACACTTTGTCCCACAGTCGGTGCAGTTTGTGTGATGCGTTGTCCACTGTCAGTGCATTTTGTGTGACGCATTCCCGCACAATCAGTGCAGTTTGTTTAACACTTTGTCCCACAATTGGTGCAGTTTGTGTGACGCTTTGTCCCACAATCGGTGCAGTTTCTGTGATGCTCTGCCCCACAATCAGTGCAGTTTGTATGACGCTTTGTCCCACAATCTGTGCAGTTTGTGTGATGATTTTTCCCACAGTCGATGCAGTTTGGGTAACGCTTTGACCCACAATCGGTGCAGTTTGTGTGACGCTTTAACCCTCAGGAGGTGCAGTTTGTGTGATGCTCGGTCCCACAGTCGGTGCAGTTTGTGTGCGCTTTGACCCACAGTCGGTGCACATTGTGTGACGCTTTGTTCCACAGTCGGTGCAGTTTGTGTGATGCTTTTTCCACAGTCGATGCAGTTTGTGTGACACTTTGTCCCACATTCGGTGCAGTTTGTGTGATGCTCTGTCCCACAGTCGGTGCAGTTTGTGTGCGCTTGGACCCACAGTTGGTTGCAGTTTGTGTGACGCTTTGTCCCACAGTCGGTGCAGTTTGTGTGATGCTTTGTCCCACAGCCGGTGCAATTTGTGTGACGCTTTGCCCAACAATCAGTGCGGATTTTGTAGCACTTTGTCCCACAGTCGGTGCACTTTGTGTGACGCTTTTTCCCACAGTCGGTGCAGTTTGTGTGACAATTTGTCCGACAATCAGTGCAGTCTGCGTGAAACTTTGTCGCATATCCGGTCTAGTTCTGTGACGCTTTGCCCCATAGTCAGTGCAGTTTGTGTGATGATTTTTTCCACAGTCGATGCAGTTTGGGTGATGCTTTGACCCACAGTTGGTGCAGTTTGTGTGACGCTTTAACCCTCAGTAGGTGCAGTCTGTGTGACGCTTTAACCCTCAGTAGGTGCAGTTTGTGTGATGCTCTGTCCCACAGTCGGTGTAGTTCGTGTGCGCTTTGACCCACAGTCGGTGCACTTTGTGTGACGCTTTGTCCCACAGTCGGTGCCGTTTGTGTGATGCTTTGTCCCACAGCCGGTGCAATTTGTGTGAAGCTTTGCCCCACAATCAGTGCGGATTTTGTGGCACTTTGTCCCACTGTCGGTGCACTTTCTGTGACACTTTGTCCCACAGTCGGTGCAGTTTGTGTGATGCTTTGTCCCACAGCCGGTGCAATTTGTGTGAAGCTTTGCCCCACAATCAGTGCGGATTTTGTGGCACTTTGTCCCACAGTCGGTGCACTTTGTGTGACGCTTTTTCCACAGTCGGTGCAGTTGGTGTGACGCTTTGTCCCACATTCGGTGCAGTTTGTGTGATGCTCTGTCCCACAGTCGGTGCAGTTTGTGTGCGCTATGAGCCACAGTCGGTGCAGTTTGTGTGACGCTTTAACCCTCAGTAGGTGCAGTTTGTGTGATGCTCTTTCCCACAGTCGGTGCAGTTTGTGTGCGCTTGGACCCACAGTCGGTGCACTTTGTGTGACGCTTTGTCCCACAGTCGGTGCAGATTTTTTGATGCTTTGTCCCACAGCCGGTGCAATTTGTGTGACGCTTTTTCCACAGTCGGTGCAGTTTGTGTGACGCTTTGTCCCACATTCGGTGCAGTTTGTGTTATGCTCTGTCCCACAGTCGGTGCAGTTTGTGTGCGCTATGATCCACAGTCGGTGCAGTTTGTGTGACGCTTTAACCCTCAGTAGGTGCAGTTTGTGTGATGCTCTGTCCCACAGTCGGTGCAGTTTGTGTGCGCTTTGACCCACAGTCGGTGCACTTTGTGTGACGCTTTGTCCCACAGTCTGTGCCGTTTGTGTGATGCTTTGTCCCACAGCCGGTGCAATTTGTTTAAAGCTTTGCCACACAATCAGTGCGGATTTTGTGGCACTTTGTCCCACAGTCGGTGCACTTTGTGTGACACTTTGTCCCACAGTCGTTGCAGTTTGTGTGATGCTTTGTCCCACAGTCGGTGCAGTTTGTGTGACACTTTGTCCCACAGCTGGTGCAGTTTGCGTGATGCTGTGTCCCACATTCAGTGCAGTTTTTGTGATGTTTTGTTCCACAGTCGTTGCAGTTTGTGTGACTCTCTGCCCTGTGATTGGTGCAGTTTGTGTGACGCTATGCCCAATACTCGGTGCAATTTGTGTGACACTTTGCCTCACAGTCAGTGCAGTTTGTGTGATGCTTTGCCCAAAAATTGGTGCAGTTCGAGTGATGCTTTGTCCCACAGTCGTTGCTGTTTGTGTGACACTTTGTCCCACAGTAGTGCAGTTTGTGTGATGCTTGGTCCGACAGTCGGTGCAGTTTGTGTGACACTTTGTCCAACAGTCGCTGCAGTTTGTGTGACACTTTGTCCCACAGTCGGTGCAGTTTGTGTGATGCGTTGTCCACTGTCAGTGCATTTTGTGTGACGCATTCCCGCACAATCAGTGCAGTTTGTTTAACACTTTGTCCCACAATTGGTGCAGTTTGTGTGACGCTTTGTCCCACAGTCGGTGCAGTTTGTGTGACGCTTTAACCCTCAGTAGGTGCAGTTTGTGTGATGCTCTGTCCCACAGTCAGTGTAGTTTGTGTGATGTTTTGTCCCACAGTCGGTGCACTCTGTGTGACACTTTGTCCCACAGTCGGTGCCGTTTGTGTGATGCTTTGTCCCACAGCCGGTGCAATTTGTGTGAATCTTTGCCCCACAATCAGTGCAGATTTTGTGGCACTTTGTCCCACAGTCGTTGCAGTTTGTGTGATGCTTTGTCCCACAGCCGGTGCAATTTGTGTGAATCTTTGCCCCACAATCAGTGCAGATTTTGTGGCACTTTGTCCCACAGTCGTTGCAGTTTGTGTGATGCTTTGTCCCACAGCCGGTGCAATTTGTGTGAAGCTTTGCCCCACAATCAGTACGGATTTTGTGGCACTTTGTCCCACAGTCGGTGCACTTTGTGTGACGCTTTTTCCACAGTCGGTGCAGTTTGTGTGATGCTTTGTCCCACATTCGATGCAGTTTGTGTGATGCTCTGTCCCACAGTCGGTGCACTTTGTGTGACGCTTTGTCACACAGTCTGTGCCGTTTGTGTGATGCTTTGTCCCACGGCCGGTGCAATTTGTTTAAAGCTTTGCCACACAATCAGTGCGGATTTTGTGGCACTTTGTCCCACAGTCGGTGCACTTTTTGTGACACTTTGTCCCACAGTCGGTGCAGTTTGTGTGATGCTTTGTCCCACAGCCGGTGCAATTTGGGCGAAACTTTGCCCCACAATCAGTGCGGATTTTGTGGCACTTTGTCCCACAGTCTGTGCACTTTGTGTGACGCTTTTTCCACAGTCGGTGCAGTTTGTGTGACCCTTTGTCCCACATTCAGTGCAGTTTGTGTGAGGCTCTGTCCCACAGTCGGTGCAGTTTGTGTGCGCTATGACCCACAGTCAGTGCAGTTTGTGTGACTGTTTGCCACACAATCAGTGCAGTTTGTGTGACAATTTCTCCCACAATCGGTGCAGTCTGTGTGACGCTTTGTCCCACAATCGGTACAGTTTGTGTGATGCTTTGTCCCACAGTCGGTGCAGTTTGTGTGACGCTTTGTCCCACAGCTGGTGCAGTTTGCGTGATGCTGTGTCCCACAGTCAGTGCAGTTTTTGTGATGTTTTGTCCCACAGTCGTTGCAGTTTGTGTGACTCTCTGCCCTGTGATTGGTGCAGTTTGTGTGACGCTATGTCCAATACTCGGTGCAATTTGTGTGACACTTTGCCTCACAGTCAGTGCACTTTGTGTGACACTTTTTCCCACAGTCGGTGCAGTTTGTGTGACAATTTGTCCGACAATCAGTGCAGATTTTGTGGCACTTTGTCCCACAGTCGTTGCAGTTTGTGTGATGCTTTGTCCCACAGCCGGTGCAATTTGTGTGAATCTTTGCCCCACAATCAGTGCAGATTTTGTGGCACTTTGTCCCACAGTCGTTGCAGTTTGTGTGATGCTTTGTCCCACAGCCGGTGCAATTTGTGTGAAGCTTTGCCCCACAATCAGTACGGATTTTGTGGCACTTTGTCCCACAGTCGGTGCACTTTGTGTGACGCTTTTTCCACAGTCGGTGCAGTTTGTGTGATGCTTTGTCCCACATTCGATGCAGTTTGTGTGATGCTCTGTCCCACAGTCGGTGCACTTTGTGTGACGCTTTGTCACACAGTCTGTGCCGTTTGTGTGATGCTTTGTCCCACGGCCGGTGCAATTTGTTTAAAGCTTTGCCACACAATCAGTGCGGATTTTGTGGCACTTTGTCCCACAGTCGGTGCACTTTTTGTGACACTTTGTCCCACAGTCGGTGCAGTTTGTGTGATGCTTTGTCCCACAGCCGGTGCAATTTGGGCGAAACTTTGCCCCACAATCAGTGCGGATTTTGTGGCACTTTGTCCCACAGTCTGTGCACTTTGTGTGACGCTTTTTCCACAGTCGGTGCAGTTTGTGTGACCCTTTGTCCCACATTCAGTGCAGTTTGTGTGAGGCTCTGTCCCACAGTCGGTGCAGTTTGTGTGCGCTATGACCCACAGTCAGTGCAGTTTGTGTGACTGTTTGCCACACAATCAGTGCAGTTTGTGTGACAATTTCTCCCACAATCGGTGCAGTCTGTGTGACGCTTTGTCCCACAATCGGTACAGTTTGTGTGATGCTTTGTCCCACAGTCGGTGCAGTTTGTGTGACGCTTTGTCCCACAGCTGGTGCAGTTTGCGTGATGCTGTGTCCCACAGTCAGTGCAGTTTTTGTGATGTTTTGTCCCACAGTCGTTGCAGTTTGTGTGACTCTCTGCCCTGTGATTGGTGCAGTTTGTGTGACGCTATGTCCAATACTCGGTGCAATTTGTGTGACACTTTGCCTCACAGTCAGTGCACTTTGTGTGACACTTTTTCCCACAGTCGGTGCAGTTTGTGTGACAATTTGTCCGACAATCAGTGCAGTCTGTGTGAAACTTTGTCGCATATCCGGTCTAGTTCTGTGACGCTTTGCCCCACAGTCAGTGCAGTTTGTGTGACGCTTTGTCCACGGTCAGTGCAGTTTGTGTGACTGTTTGCCAAACAATCAGTGCAGTTTGTGTGACAATTTGTCCCACAATCGGTGCAGTTTGTGTGACGCTTTGTCCCACAAGCGGTGCAGTTTGTGTGATGCTTTGTCCCACGGCTGGTGCAGTTTGCGTGACGCTTTAATCCTCAGTAGGTGCAGTTTATGTGATGCTCGGTCCCTCAGTCGGTGCAGTTTGTGTGCGCTTTGACCCACAGTCGGTGCACATTGTGTGACAATTTGCCCCACAGTCGGTGCAAGTTTGTGTGACGCTTTGCCCCACAGTCAGTGCAGTTTGTGTGATGCTTTGGCCCACAGTCGGTGCAGTTTGTGTGATATTTTGTCCCACAGTCAATGCAGTTTGTGTGACACTCTGCCCTGTGATTGGTGCAGTTTGTGTGACGCTTTGCCCATAGTCGGTGCAGTTTGTGTGACGTTTTGCCCCACAGTCAGTGCAGTTTTTGTGACGCTTTGTCCCACACTCTGTGCACTTTGTGTGACACGCTGCCCTATGATTGGTACAGTTTGCGTGACGCTTTGCCCCACATTCAGTGCAGTTTGTGAGACGCTTTGCCTCACTGTCAGTGCAGTTTGTGTGAAACCTTGTCCCACATTCAGTGCAGTTTGTGTGACGCTATGACCCACATTTGGTGCAATTTGTGTGATGTTTTGTCCCACGGTCTGTGCAGTTTGTGTGACGCTTTGCCCCACAGTCAGTGCAGTTTGTGTGCGCTTGGACCCACAGTCGCTGCAGTTTGTGTGGCGCTTTGTCCCACAGTCGGTGCAGTTTGTGTGATGCTTTGTCCCACAGCCGGTGCAATTTGTGTGACGCTCTGCCCAACAATCAGTGCGGATTTTGTGGCACTTTGTCCCACAGTCAGTGCACTTTGTGTGACGCTTTTTCCCATAGTCGGTGCAGTTTGTATGACAATTTGTCGAACAATCTGTGCAGTCTGTGTGACAATTTGTCGCATATCCAGTCTAGTTCTGTGACGCTTTGCCCCACAGTCAGTGCAGTTTGTGTGACGCTTTGTCCACGGTCAGTGCAGTTTGTATGACTGTTTGCCACACAATCAGTGCAGTTTGTGTGACAATTTGTCCCACAATCGGTGCAATTTGTGTGACAATTTGTCCCACAATCGGTACAGTTTGTGTGATGCTTTGTCCCACAAACGGTGCAGTTTGTGTGATGCTTTGTCCCACAGTCGGTGCAGTTTGTGTGACGCTTTGTCCCACAGCATGTGCAGTTTGCGTGACGCTGTGTCCCACAGTCAGTGCAGTTTTTGTGATGTTTTGTCCAACAGTCGTTGCAGTTTGTGTGACTCTCTGCCCTGTGATTGGTGCAGTTTGTGTGGCGCTATGTCCAATAGTCGGTGCTATTTGTGTGACACTTTGACACACAGTCGGTGCAGTTTGTGTGATGCTTTCTCCCACAGCCGGTGCAATTTGTGTGAAGCTTTGCCCCACAATCAGTACGGATTTTGTGGCACTTTGTTCCACAGTCGGTGCACTTTGTGTGATGCTTTTTCCACAGTTGGTGCAGTTTGTGTGACGCTTTGTCCCACATTCGGTGCAGTTTGTGTGCGCTATGCGCCACAGTCGGTGCAGTTTGTGTGACACTTTAACCCTCAGTAGGTGCAGTTTGTGTGATGCTCTGTCCCACAGTCGGTGCAGTTTGTGTGCTCTTGGACCCACAGTCGGTGCAGTTTGTGTGATGCTTTCTCCCACAGTCGGTGCTGTTTGTGTGATGATTTGCCCCACAGCCGGTGCAATTTGTGTGACATTTTGCCCAACAATCAGTACGGATTTTGTGGCACTTTTTCCCACAGCCGGTGCACTTTGTGTGACGCTTTTTCCCACAGTCGGTGCAGTTTGTGTGACAATTTGTCCGACAATCAGTGCAGTCTGTGTGAAACTTTGTCGCATATCCGGTCTAGTTCTGTGACGCTTTGCCCCACAGTCAGTGCAGTTTGTGTGACGCTTTGTCCACGGTCAGTGCAGTTTGTGTGACTGTTTGCCAAACAATCAGTGCAGTTTGTGTGACAATTTGTCCCACAATCGGTGCAGTTTGTGTGACGCTTTGTCCCACAAGCGGTGCAGTTTGTGTGATGCTTTGTCCCACGGCTGGTGCAGTTTGTGTGACGCTTTAATCCTCAGTAGGTGCAGTTTATGTGATGCTCGGTCCCTCAGTCGGTGCAGTTTGTGTGCGCTTTGACCCACAGTCGGTGCACATTGTGTGACAATTTGCCCCACAGTCGGTGCAAGTTTGTGTGACGCTTTGCCCCACTGTCAGTGCAGTTTGTGTGACGCTTTGTCCATGGTCAGAGCAATTTGTGTGAAGCTTTGCCCCACAATCAGTGCAGTTTGTGTGACGCTTTGTCCCACAATCAGTCCAGTTTCTGTGGTGCTTTGTCCCACAATCAGTGCAGTTTGTGTGACGCTTTGCCCCACAATCAGTGCAGTTTGTGTGAGGCTTTGCCCCACAGTCGGTGCAGTTTGTGTGATGCTTTGTCCCACAATCAGTGCAGTTTGTGTGAGGCTTTGCCCCACAATCGGTGCAGTTTGTGTGAGGCTTTGCCCCACAGTCGGTGCAGTTTGTGTGATGCTTTGTCCCACAGTCATTGCAGTTTGTGTGACGCTTTGTCCCACAGCCGGTGCAGTTTGCGTAACGCTGTGTCCAACATTCGGTATAGTTTGTGTGACGCTTTGTTCTATAGTCAGTGCAGTTTGTGTGACACTTTGCCCAACAGTCCGTGTAGTTTGTGTGACGATTTGCGCCACAGTCAGTGCAGTTTGTGTCACAATTTGCTACACAGTCAGTGCTGTTTGTGTGATGCTTTGTCCCACAGTCGGTGCAGTTTGTGTGATGTTTTGTCCCACAGTCAGTGCAGTTTGTGAGACACTCTGCCCTGTGATTGGTGCAGTTTGTGTGACTCTTTGTCCCATAGTTGGTGCAGTTTGTGTGACGCTTTGCCCCACAGTCGGTGCACTTTGTGTGACGCTTTGTACATAAATTGGTGCAATTTGTGTGACGCTTTGTCCAAAACTTGGTAGAGTTAGTGTAACGCTTTGTCCCACAGTCGGTGCAGTTTGTGTGACAATTTGTCTGACAATCAGTGCACTCTCTGTGACACTTTGCCGCACAGCCGGTGCAGTTTGTGTGGCGCTTTACCCCACAGTCAGTGCAGTTTGTGTGACGCTTTGTCCACGGTCAGTGCAGTTTGTGTGCCGCTTTGCCACACAATCAGTGCAGTTTATGTGACACTTTGTCCCACAATCGGTGCAGTTTGTGTGATGCTTTGTTCCACAATTGGTACAGTTTGTGTGATGCTTTGTCCCACAGCCGGTGCAGTTTGTGTGGCGCTTTACCCCACAGTCAGTGCAGTTTGTGTGACGCTTTGTCCACGGTCAGTGCAGTTTGTGTGATGCTTTGCCACACAATCAGTGCAGTTTATGTGACACTTTGTCCCACAATCGGTGCAGTTTGTGTGACGCTTTGTTCCACAATCGGTACAGTTTGTGTGATGCTTTGTCCCACAGCCGGTGAAGTTTGTGTGATGCTTTGTCCCACAGTCAGTGCAGTTTGTGTGACGCTTTGTCCCACAGCTGGTGCAGTTTGCGTAACGCAGTGTCCAACATTCGGTGTAGTTTGTGTGACGCTTTGTTCTATACTCAGTGCTGTTTGTGTGACACTTTGTCCCACAGTCAGTGCAGTTTGTGTGACGATTTGCCACACAGTCAGTTCAGTTTGTGTGACACTTTGCCATACAGTCGGTGCAGTGTGTGGGAAGCTTTGTCCCACAGTCGGTGCAGTTTGTGTGATGTTTTGTCCCACAGTCTGTGCAGTTTGTGTGACAATCTGCCCAGTGATTGGTACAGTTTGTGTAACGCTTTGCCCCACAGTCGGTGCAGTTTTTGTGACGCTTTGTCCCACAGCTGGTGCAGTTTGCGTGATGCTGTGTCCCACAGTCAGTGCAGTTTTTGTGATGTTTTGTCCCACAGTCGTTGCAGTTTGTGTGACTCTCTGCCCTGTGATTGGTGCAGTTTGTGTGACGCTATGTCCAATACTCGGTGCAATTTGTGTGACACTTTGCCTCACAGTCAGTGCAGTTTGTGTGATGCTTTGCCCAAAAATTGGTGCAGTTCGAGTGACGCTTTGTCCCACAGTCGGTGCTGTTTGTGTGACACTTTGTCCCACAGTCAGTGTAGTTTGTGTGACGCTTGGTCCGACAGTCGGTGCAGTTTGTGTGACACTTTGTCCAACAGTCGCTGCAGTTTGTGTGACACTTTGTCCCACAGTCGGTGCAGTTTGTGTGACGCGTTGTCCACTGTCAGTGCATTTTGTGTGACGCATTCCCGCACAATCAGTGCAGTTTGTTTAACACTTTGTCCCACAATTGGTGCAGTTTGTGTGACGCTTTGTCCCACAATCGGTGCAGTTTCTGTGATGCTCTGCCCCACAATCAGTGCAGTTTGTATGACGCTTTGTCCCACAATCAGTGCAGTTTGTGTGATGATTTTTCCCACAGTCGATGCAGTTTGGGTGACGCTTTGACCCATAGTCGGTGCAGTTTGTGTGACGCTTAAACCCTCAGTAGGTGCAGTTTGTGTGATGCTCTGTCCCACAGTCAGTGTAGTTTGTGTGCGCTTTGACCCACAGTCGGTGCACTTTGTGTGACACTTTGTCCCACTGTCAGTGCCGTTTGTGTGATGCTTTGTCCCACAGCCGGTGCAATTTGTGTGAATCTTTGCCCGACAATCAGTGCAGATTTTGTGGCACTTTGTCCCACAGTCGGTGCAGTTTGTGTGATGCTTTGTCCCACAGCCGGTGCAATTTGTGTGAAGCTTTGCCCCACAATCAGTACGGATTTTTTGGCACTTTGTCCCACAGTAGGTGCACTTTGTGTGACGCTTTTTCCACAGTCGGTGCAGTTTGTGTGACGCTTTGTCCCACATTCGGTGCAGTTTGTGTGATGCTCTGTCCCACAGTCGGTGCAGTTTGTGTGCGCTATGAGCCACAGTCGGTGCAGTTTGCGTAACGCTGTGTCCAACATTCGGTATAGTTTGTGTGACGCTTTGTTCTATAGTCAGTGCAGTTTGTGTGACACTTTGCCCCACCGTCCGTGTAGTTTGTGTGACGTTTTGTGCCACAGTCAGTGCAGTTTGTGTCACAATTTGCTACACAGTCAGTGCTGTTTGTGTGATGCTTTGTCCCACAGTCGGACCAGTTTGTGTGATGTTTTGTCCCACAGTCAGTGCAGTTTGTGAGACACTCTGCCCTGTGATTGGTGCAGTTTGTGTGATGCTTCGTCCCATAGTTGGTGCAGTTTGCGTGACGCTTTGCCCCACAGTCGGTGCACTTTGTGTGACGCTTTGTACATAAATTGGTGCAATTTGTGTGACGCTTTGTCCAAAACTTGGTAGAGTTAGTGTAACGCTTTGTCCCACAGTCGGTGCAGTTTGTGTGACAATTTGTCCGACAATCAGTGCACTCTCTGTGACACTTTGTCGCACAGCCGGTGCAGTTTGTGTGGCGCTTTACCCCACAGTCAGTGCAGTTTGTGTGACGCTTTGTCCACGGTCAGTGCAGTTTGTGTGATGCTTTGCCACACAATCAGTGCAGTTTATGTGACACTTTGTCCCACAATCGGTGCAGTTTGTGTGACGCTTTGTTCCACAATTGGTACAGTTTGTGTGATGCTTTGTCCCACAGCCGGTGCAGTTTGTGTGGCGCTTTACCCCACAGTCAGTGCAGTTTGTGTGACGCTTTGTCCACGGTCAGTGCAGTTTGTGTGATGCTTTGCCACACAATCAGTGCAGTTTATGTGACACTTTGTCCCACAATCGGTGCAGTTTGTGTGACGCTTTGTTCCACAATTGGTACAGTTTGTGTGATGCTTTGTCCCACAGCCGGTGAAGTTTGTGTGATGCTTTGTCCCACAGTCAGTGCAGTTTGTGTGACGCTTTGTCCCACAGCCGGTGCAGTTTGCGTAACGCTGTGTCCAACATTCGGTGTAGTTTGTGTGACGCTTTGTTCTATACTCAGTGCTGTTTGTGTGACACTTTGTCCCACAGTCAGTGCAGTTTGTGTGACGATTTGCCACACAGTCAGTTCAGTTTGTGTGACACTTTGCCATACAGTCGGTGCAGTTTGTGGGAAGCTTTGTCCCACAGTCGGTGCAGTTTGTGTGATGTTTTGTCCCACAGTCAGTGTAGTTTGTGTGACACTCTGCCCTGTGATTGGTGCAGTTTGTGTAACGCTTTGCCCCACAGTCGGTGCAGTTTGTGTGACGCTTTGTCCCACAGCTGGTGCAGTTTGCGTGATGCTGTGTCCCACAGTCAGTGCAGTTTTTGTGATGTTTTGTCCCACAGTCGTTGCAGTTTGTGTGACTCTCTGCCCTGTGATTGGTGCAGTTTGTGTGACGCTATGTCCAATACTCGGTGCAATTTGTGTGACACTTTGCCTCACAGTCAGTGCAGTTTGTGTGATGCTTTGCCCAAAAATTGGTGCAGTTCGTGTGACGCTTTGTCCCACAGTCGGTGCTGTTTGTGTGACACTTTGTCCCACAGTCAGTGTAGTTTGTGTGACGCTTGGTCCGACAGTCGGTGCAGTTTGTGTGACACTTTGTCCAACAGTCGCTGCAGTTTGTGTGACACTTTGTCCCACAGTCGGTGCAGTTTGTGTGACGCGTTGTCCACTGTCAGTGCATTTTGTGTGACGCATTCCCGCACAATCAGTGCAGTTTGTTTAACACTTTCTCCCACAATCGGTGCAGTTTGTGTGACGCTTTGTCCCACAATCGGTGCAGTTTCTGTGATGCTCTGCCCCACAATCAGTGCAGTTTGTATGACGCTTTGTCCCACAATCAGTGCAGTTTGTGTGATGATTTTTCCCACAGTCGATGCAGTTTGGGTGACGCTTTGACCCATAGTCGGTGCAGTTTGTGTGACGCTTAAACCCTCAGTAGGTGCAGTTTGTGTGATGCTCTGTCCCACAGTCAGTGTAGTTTGTGTGCGCTTTGACCCACAGTCGGTGCACTTTGTGTGACACTTTGTCCCACTGTCGGTGCCGTTTGTGTGATGCTTTGTCCCACAGCCGGTGCAATTTGTGTGAATCTTTGCCCGACAATCAGTGCAGATTTTGTGGCACTTTGTCCCACAGTCGGTGCAGTTTGTGTGATGCTTTGTCCCACAGCCGGTGCAATTTGTGTGAAGCTTTGCCCCACAATCAGTACGGATTTTTTGGCACTTTGTCCCACAGTCGGTGCACTTTGTGTGACGCTTTTTCCACAGTCGGTGCAGTTTGTGTGACGCTTTGTCCCACATTCGGTGCAGTTTGTGTGCGCTATGAGCCACAGTCGGTGCAGTTTGCGTAACGCTGTGTCCAACATTCGGTATAGTTTGTGTGACGCTTTGTTCTATAGTCAGTGCAGTTTGTGTGACACTTTGCCCCACCGTCCGTGTAGTTTGTGTGACGTTTTGTGCCACAGTCAGTGCAGTTTGTGTCACAATTTGCTACACAGTCAGTGCAGTTTGTGTGATGCTTTGTCCCACAGTCGGTCCAGTTTGTGTGATGTTTTGTCCCACAGTCAGTGCAGTTTGTGAGACACTCTGCCCTGTGATTGGTGCAGTTTGTGTGACGCTTTGTCCCATAGTTGGTGCAGTTTGTGTGACGCTTTGCCCCACAGTCGGTGCACTTTGTGTGACGCTTTGCCCATAAATTGGTGCAATTTGTGTGACGCTTTGCCCAAAACTTGGTAGAGTTAGTGTGACGCTTTGTCCCACAGTCGGTGCAGTTTGTGTGACAATTTGTCCGACAATCAGTGCACTCTCTGTGAAACTTTGTCGCACAGCCGGTGCAGTTTGTGTGGCGCTTTACCCCACAGTCAGTGCAGTTTGTGTGACGCTTTGTCCATGGTCAGTGCAGTTTGTGTGATGCTTTGCCACACAATCAGTGCAGTTTATGTGACACTTTGTCCCACAATCGGTACAGTTTGTGTGACGCTTTGTTCCACAATTGGTACAGTTTGTGTGATGCTTTGTCCCACAGCCGGTGAAGTTTGTGTGATGCTTTGTCCCACAGTCAGTGCAGTTTGTGTGACGCTTTGTCCCACAGCCGGTGCAGTTTGCGTAACGCTGTGTCCAACATTCGGTGTAGTTTGTGTGACGCTTTGTTCTATACTCAGTGCTGTTTGTGTGACACTTTGTCCCACAGTCAGTGCAGTTTGTGTGACGATTTGCCACACAGTCATTTCAGTTTGTGTGACACTTTGCCATACAGTCGGTGCAGTTTGTGGGAAGCTTTGTCCCACAGTCAGTGCAGTTTGTGTGATGTTTTGTCCCACAGTCTGTGCAGTTTGTGTGACAATCTGCCCAGTGATTGGTACAGTTTGTGTAACGCTTTGCTCCACAGTCGGTGCAGTTTGTGTGAAGCTTTGTCCCACAGCTGGTGCAGTTTGCGTGATGCTGTGTCCCACAGTCAGTGCAATTTTTGTGATGTTTTGTCCCACAGTCGTTGCAGTTTGTGTGACTCTCTGCCCTGTGACTGGTGCAGTTTGTGTGACGCTATGTCCAATACTCGGTGCAATTTGTGTGACACTTTGCCTCACAGTCAGTGCAGTTTGTGTGATGCTTTGCCCAAAAATTGGTGCAGTTCGAGTGACGCTTTGTCCCACAGTCGGTGCTGTTTGTGTGACACTTTGTCCCACAGTCAGTGTAGTTTGTGTGACGCTTGGTCCGACAGTCGGTGCAGTTTGTGTGACACTTTGTCCAACAGACGCTGCAGTTTGTGTGACACTTTGTCCCACAGTCGGTGCAGTTTGTGTGACGCGTTGTCCACTGTCAGTGCATTTTGTGTGACGCATTCCCGCACAATCAGTGCAGTTTGTTTAACACTTTGTCCCACAATTGGTGCAGTTTGTGTGACGCTTTGTCCCACAATCGGTGCAGTTTCTGTGATGCTCTGCCCCACAATCAGTGCAGTTTGTATGACGCTTTGTCCCACAATCAGTGCAGTTTGTGTGATGATTTTTCCCACAGTCGATGCAGTTTGGGTGACGCTTTGACCCATAGTCGGTGCAGTTTGTGTGACGCTTAAACCCTCAGTAGGTGCAGTTTGTGTGATGCTCTGTCCCACAGTCAGTGTAGTTTGTGTGCGCTTTGACCCACAGTCGGTGCAATTTGTGTGAATCTTTGCCCGACAATCAGTGCAGATTTTGTGGCACTTTGTCCCACAGTCGGTGCAGTTTGTGTGATGCTTTGTCCCACAGCCGGTGCAATTTGTGTGAAGCTTTGCCCCACAATCAGTACGGATTTTGTGGCACTTTGTCCCACAGTCGGTGCACTTTGTGTGACGCTTTTTCCACAGTTGGTGCAGTTTGTGTGACGCTTTGTCCCACATTCGGTGCAGTTTGTGTGATGCTCTGTCCCACAGTCGGTGCAGTTTGTGTGCGCTATGAGCCACAGTCGGTGCAGTTTGTGTGACGCTTTAACCCTCAGTAGATGCAGTTTGTTTGATGCTGTTTCCCACAGTCGGTGCAGTTTGTGTGCGCTTGGACCCACAGTCGCTGCAGTTTGTGTGGCGCTTTGTCCCACAGTCGGTGCAGTTTGTGTGATGCTTTGTCCCACAGCCGGTGCAATTTGTGTGACGCTCTGCCCAACAATCAGTGCGGATTTTGTGGCACTTTGTCCCACAGTCAGTGCACTTTGTGTGACGCTTTTTCCCACAGTCGGTGCAGTTTGTGTGACAATTTGTCGAACAATCAGTGCAGTCTGTGTGACAATTTGTCGCATATCCAGTCTAGTTCTGTGACGCTTTGCCCCACAGTCAGTGCAGTTTGTGTGACGCTTTGTCCACGGTCAGTGCAGTTTGTATGACTGTTTGCCACATAATCAGTGCAGTTTGTGTGACAATTTGTCCCACAATCGGTGCAATTTGTGTGACAATTTGTCCCACAATCGGTACAGTTTGTGTGATGCTTTGTCCCACAAACGGTGCAGTTTGTGTGATGCTTTGTCCCACAGTCGGTGCAGTTTGTGTGACGCTTTGTCCCACAGCATGTGCAGTTTGCGTGACGCTGTGTCCCACAGTCAGTGCAGTTTTTGTGATGATTTGTCCAACAGTCGTTGCAGTTTGTGTGACTCTCTGCCCTGTGATTGGTGCAGTTTGTGTGACGCTATGTCCAATAGTCGGTGCTATTTTTGTGACACTTTGACACACAGTCGGTGCAGTTTGTGTGATGCTTTCTCCCACAGCCGGTGCAATTTGTGTGAAGCTTTGCCCCACAATCAGTACGGATTTTGTGGCACTTTGTTCCACAGTCGGTGCACTTTGTATGATGCTTTTTCCACAGTCGGTGCAGTTTGTGTGACGCTTTGTCCCACATTCGGTGCAGTTTGTGTGCGCTATGAGCCACAGTCGGTGCAGTTTGTGTGACACTTTAACCCTCAGTAGGTGCAGTTTGTGTGATGCTCTGTCCCACAGTCGGTGCAGTTTGTGTGCTCTTGGGACCCACAGTCGGTGCAGTTTGTGTGATGCTTTCTCCCACAGTTGGTGCTGTTTGTGTGATGATTTGCCCCACAGCCGGTGCAATTTGTGTGACATTTTGCCCAACAATCAGTACGGATTTTGTGGCACTTTGTCCCACAGCCGGTGCACTTTTTGTGACGCTTTTTCCCACAGTCGGTGCAGTTTGTGTGACAATTTGTCCGACAATCAGTGCAGTCTGTGTGAAACTTTGTCGCATATCCGGTCTAGTTCTGTGACGCTTTGCCCCACAGTCAGTGCAGTTTGTGTGACGCTTTGTCCACGGTCAGTGCAGTTTGTGTGACTGTTTGCCAAACAATCAGTGCAGTTTGTGTGACAATTTGTCCCACAATCGGTGCAGTTTGTGTGACGCTTTGTCCCACAAGCGGTGCAGTTTGTGTGATGCTTTGTCCCACGGCTGGTGCAGTTTGCGTGACGCTTTAATCCTCAGTAGGTGCAGTTTATGTGATGCTCGGTCCCTCAGTCGGTGCAGTTTGTGTGCGCTTTGACCCACAGTCGCTGCACATTGTGTGACAATTTGCCCCACAGTCGGTGCAAGTTTGTGTGACGCTTTGCCCCACAGTCAGTGCAGTTTGTGTGATGCTTTGGCCCACAGTCGGTGCAGTTTGTGTGATATTTTGTCCCACAGTCAATGCAGTTTGTGTGACACTCTGCCCTGTGATTGGTGCAGTTTGTGTGACGCTTTGCCCATAGTCGGTGCAGTTTGTGTGACGTTTTGCCCCACAGTCAGTGCAGTTTTTGTGACGCTTTGTCCCACACTCTGTGCACTTTGTGTGACACGCTGCCCTATGATTGGTACAGTTTGCGTGACGCTTTGCCCCACATTCAGTGCAGTTTGTGAGACGCTTTGCCTCACTGTCAGTGCAGTTTGTGTGAAACCTTGTCCCACATTCAGTGCAGTTTTTGTGACGCTATGACCCACATTTGGTGCAATTTGTGTGATGTTTTGTCCCACAGTCTGTGCAGTTTGTGTGACGCTTTGCCCCACAGTCAGTGCAGTTTGTGTGCGCTTGGACCCACAGTCGGTGCAGTTTGTGTGGCGCTTTGTCCCACAGTCAGTGCAGTTTGTGTGATGCTTTGTCCCACAGCCGGTGCAATTTGTGTGACGCTCTGCCCAACAATCAGTGCGGATTTTGTGGCACTTTGTCCCACAGTCAGTGCACTTTGTGTGACGCTTTTTCCCACAGTCGGTGCAGTTTGTGTGACAATTTGTCGAACAATCAGTGCAGTCTGTGTGACAATTTGTCGCATATCCAGTCTAGTTCTGTGACGCTTTGCCCCACAGTCAGTGCAGTTTGTGTGACGCTTTGTCCACGGTCAGTGCAGTTTGTATGACTGTTTGCCACATAATCAGTGCAGTTTGTGTGACAATTTGTCCCACAATCGGTGCAATTTGTGTGACAATTTGTCCCACAATCGGTACAGTTTGTGTGATGCTTTGTCCCACAGCCGGTGCTGTTTGTGTGATGTTTTGTCCCACAGTCGGTGCAGTTTGTGTGGCACTTTGTCCCACAATTGGTGTAATTTGCGTGACGCTGTGTCCCACAGTCAGTGCAGTTTTTGTGATGATTTGTCCAACAGTCGTTGCAGTTTGTGTGACTCTCTGCCCTGTGATTGGTGCAGTTTGTGTGACGCTATGTCCAATAGTCGGTGCTATTTTTGTGACACTTTGACACACAGTCGGTGCAGTTTGTGTGATGCTTTCTCCCACAGCCGGTGCAATTTGTGTGAAGCTTTGCCCCACAATCAGTACGGATTTTGTGGCACTTTGTTCCACAGTCGGTGCACTTTGTATGATGCTTTTTCCACAGTCGGTGCAGTTTGTGTGACGCTTTGTCCCACATTCGGTGCAGTTTGTGTGCGCTATGAGCCACAGTCGGTGCAGTTTGTGTGACACTTTAACCCTCAGTAGGTGCAGTTTGTGTGATGCTCTGTCCCACAGTCGGTGCAGTTTGTGTGCTCTTGGGACCCACAGTCGGTGCAGTTTGTGTGATGCTTTCTCCCACAGTCGGTGCTGTTTGTGTGATGATTTGCCCCACAGCCGGTGCAATTTGTGTGACATTTTGCCCAACAATCAGTACGGATTTTGTGGCACTTTGTCCCACAGCCGGTGCACTTTTTGTGACGCTTTTTCCCACAGTCGGTGCAGTTTGTGTGACAATTTGTCCGACAATCAGTGCAGTCTGTGTGAAACTTTGTCGCATATCCGGTCTAGTTCTGTGACGCTTTGCCCCACAGTCAGTGCAGTTTGTGTGACGCTTTGTCCACGGTCAGTGCAGTTTGTGTGACTGTTTGCCAAACAATCAGTGCAGTTTGTGTGACAATTTGTCCCACAATCGGTGCAGTTTGTGTGACGCTTTGTCCCACAAGCGGTGCAGTTTGTGTGATGCTTTGTCCCACGGCTGGTGCAGTTTGCGTGACGCTTTAATCCTCAGTAGGTGCAGTTTATGTGATGCTCGGTCCCTCAGTCGGTGCAGTTTGTGTGCGCTTTGACCCACAGTCGGTGCACATTGTGTGACAATTTGCCCCACAGTCGGTGCAAGTTTGTGTGACGCTTTGCCCCACAGTCAGTGCAGTTTGTGTGATGCTTTGGCCCACAGTCGGTGCAGTTTGTGTGATATTTTGTCCCACAGTCAGTGCAGTTTGTGTGACACTCTGCCCTGTGATTGGTGCAGTTTGTGTGACGCTTTGCCCATAGTCGGTGCAGTTTGTGTGACGTTTTGCCCCACAGTCAGTGCAGTTTTTGTGACGCTTTGTCCCACACTCTGTGCACTTTGTGTGACACGCTGCCCTATGATTGGTACAGTTTGCGTGACGCTTTGCCCCACATTCAGTGCAGTTTGTGAGACGCTTTGCCTCACTGTCAGTGCAGTTTGTGTGAAACCTTGTCCCACATTCAGTGCAGTTTTTGTGACGCTATGACCCACATTTGGTGCAATTTGTGTGATGTTTTGTCCCACAGTCTGTGCAGTTTGTGTGACGCTTTGCCCCACTGTCAGTGCAGTTTGTGTGACGCTTTGTCCATGGTCAGAGCAATTTGTGTGACGCTTTGCCCCACAATCAGTGAAGTTTGTGTCACAATTTGCTACACAGTCAGTGCTGTTTGTGTGATGCTTTTTCCCACAGTCGGACCAGTTTGTGTGATGTTTTGTCCCACAGTCAGTGCAGTTTGTGAGACACTCTGCCCTGTGATTGGTGCAGTTTGTGTGACGCTTTGTCCGATATTCGTTGCAGTTTATGGGATGCTCTGTCACACAGTCTGTGAAACCTTGTCCCACATTCAGTGCAGTTTGTGTGACGCTATGACCCACATTCGGTGCAATTTGTGTGATGTTTTGTCCCACAGAAAGTGTAGATTGTGTGACATTATGCCCTGTGATGAGTGCAGTTTGTGTGACGCTTTGTCCCATAGTCGGTGCAGTTTGTGTGACGTTTTGCCTCACAGTCGGTTCAGTTTGTGTGATTATTTGTCCCACAGTCAGTGCAGTTTGTGTGACGCTTTGCCCCACTGTCAGTGCAGTTTGTGTGACGCTTTGTCCAAGGTCAGAGCAATTTGTGTGACGCTTTGCCCCACAATCAGTGCAGTTTGTGTGACGCTTTGTCCCACAATCGGTGCAGTTTCTGTGGTGCTTTGTCCCACAATCAGTGCAGTTTGTGTGAGGCTTTGCCCCACAGTCGGTGCAGTTTGTGTGATGCTTTGTCCCACAATCAGTGCAGTTTGTGTGAGGCTTTGCCCCACAATCGGTGCAGTTTGTGTGAGGCTTTGCCCCAAAGTCGGTGCAGTTTGTGAGATGCTTTGTCCAACAGTCGTTGCAGATTGTGTGAAGCTTTGTCCCACAGCCGGTGCAGTTTGCGTGACGCTGTCTCCCACATTCGGTGTAGTTTGTGTGACGCTTTGTTCTGTAGTCAGTGAAGTTTGTGTGACACTTTGCCCCACAGTCGGTTCAGTTTGTGTGACGCTTTGTCGCGCAGTCGGTGCATAATGTGTGATGTTTTGTCCCACAGTCAGTGCAGTTTGTGTGACACTCTGCACTGTGATTGGTGCAGTTTGTGTGACGCTTTCTCCCATAGTCGCTGCAGATTGTGTGACGCTTTACCCAACGGTCAGTGCAATTTGTGTGCCACTTTGCGCAATACTTGGTGCAGTTTGTGAGATGCTTTGTCCCACAATCGGTGCAGTTTCTGTGGTGCTTTGTCCCACAATCAGTGCAGTTCGTGTTACGCTTTGCCCCACAATCAGTGCATTTTGTGTGATGCTTTGCCCCACAATCAGTGAAGTTTGTGTGAGGCTTTGCCCCACAATCGGTGCAGTTTGTGTGAGGCTTTGCCCCACATACGGTGCAGTTTGTGTGAAGCTTTGTCCCACAATCGGTGCAATTTGTGTGATGCTTTGTCCCACAGTCGGTGCAGTTTGTGTGACGCTTTGTCCGACATTCGTTGCTGCTTATGTGATGCTCTGCAACACAATCGGTGCAGTTTGTGTGCGCTATGACCCACAGTCGGTGCAGTTTGTGTGATAATTTGTCCCACAGCCATTGCAGTTTGTGTGAGGCTTTGTCCCACAAACAGTGCAGTTTGTGTTCCGCTTCGCCCCACAATCAGTGCAGTTTGTGTGACGCTTTGCCCCACAATCGGTGCAGTTTGTGTGACGTTTTGTCCCACAATCGGTGCAATTTGTGTGACGCTTTGTCCCACAGTCGGTGCAGTTTGTGTGACGCTTTGTCCGACATTCGTTGCAGTTTGTGTGATGCTCTGTCCCACAGTCGGTGCAGATTGTGTGCGCTATGACCCACATTCTTTGCAGTTTGTGTGACGCTTTGACCCACAATCAGTGCAGTTTGTGTTATGCTTTGCCCCACAATCAGTGCAGTTTGTGTGATGCTTTTCCCTACAATCAGTGCAGTTGGTGTGACGCTTTGTCCCACCATCGGTGCAGTTTGTGTGATGCTTTGTCCCACAGTCGCTGCAGTTTGTGTGACGCTTTGTCCCACATTCGTTGCAGTTTGTGTGACACTTTGTCCCACAGTCGGTGCAGTTTGTGTGACGCTATGACCCACAGTCGGTGCAGTTTGTGTGACGCTTTGACCCACAGTCGGTGCAGACTGTGTGACACTTTGTCCCACAGTCGGTGCAGTTTGTGTGACGCTTTGCCCTACAGTCGGTGCAGTCTGTGTGACGCTTTGTCCCACAGTCAGTGCAGTTTGTGTGGTGTTTTGTCCCACAGTCGTTGCAGTTTGTGTGACACTCTGCCCTGTCATTGATGCAGTTTTTTTGTTGCTTTGTCCAATAGTCGGTGCAGTTTGTGTGACGCTTTGCCCAAACATTGGTGCATTTTGTGTGACGCTTTGTCCCAGAGTCGGTACAGTTTGTGTGACACTTTGCCCCACAATCAGTGCAGTTTGTGTGGCACTTTGTCCCACAATCAGTGCAATTTGTGTGATGCTTTGTTCCAGAATCGGTGCAGTTTGTGTGATGCTTTGCCCCACAGTCAGTGCAGTTTGTGTGATGCTTTTCCCCACAATCAGTGCAGTTTTTGTTACGCTTTGCCCCACAATCAGTGCAGTTAGTGTGATGCTTTGCCCCACATTCAGTGCAGTTTGAGTGACGCTTTGTCCCACAGTCGGTGCAGTTTGTGTGACGCTATGACCCACATTCGGTGCAGTTTGTGTGACGCTTTGTCCCACAATCGGTGCAGTTTCTGTGGTGCTTTGTCCCACATTCAGTGCAGTTTGTGTTACGCTTTGCCCCACAATCAGTGCAGTTTGTGTGAGGCTTTGCCCCACAATCGGTGCAGTTTGTGTGAGGCTTTGCCCCACAGTCGGTGCAGTTTGTGTGAAGCTTTGTCCCACAATCGGTGCAGTTTGTGTGATGCTTTGCCCCACAATCAGTGAAGTTTGTGTGAGGCTTTGCCCCACAGTTGGTGCAGTTTGTGTGAGGCTTTGCCCCACAGTCGGTGCAGTTTGTGTGAAGCTTTGTCCCACAGTCGGTGCAGTTTGTGTGACGCTCTGTCCGACATTCGTTGCTGTTTATGTGATGCTCTGTCACACAATCGGTGCAGTTTGTGTGCGCTATGACCCACAGTCGGTGCAGTTTGTGTGACGCTTTAACCCTCAGTAGGTGCAGTTTGTGTGATGCTCTGTCCCACAGTCGGTGCAGTTTGTGTGCGCTTTGACCCACAGTCGGTGCACTTTGTGTGACGCTTTGTCCCACAGTCGGTGCCGTTTGTGTGATGCTTTGTCCCACGGCCGGTGCAATTTGTGTGATGCTTTGCCCCACAATCAGTGCGGATTTTGTGGCACTTTGTCCCACAGTCGGTGCACTTTGTGGGACACTTTGTCCCACAGTCGGTGCAGTTTGTGTAATGCTTTGTCCCACAGTCGGTGCATTTGTGTGACACTTTGTCCGACACTCAGTGCAGTCTGTGTTTCACTTTGTCGCACAGCCGGTGCAGTTTGTGTGATGCTTTGCCCCACAGTCAGTGCAGTTTTTGTGATGCTTTGTCCACGTTCAGTGCAGTTTGTTTGACCCTTTGCCACACAATCAGTGCAATTTCTGTGATGCGATGCCCTACAGTTGGTGCAGTTTGTGTGACGCTTTGTCCGACATTCGTTGCTGTTTATGTGATGCTCTGTCACACAATCGGTGCAGTTTGTGTGTGCTATGACCCACAGTCGGTGCAGTTTGTGTGATGATTTGTCCCACAGCCATTGCAGTTTGTGTGAGGTTTTGTCCCACAAACAGTGCAGTTTGTGTTACACTTCGCCCCAAAATCAGTGCAGTTTGTGTGACGCTTTGCCCCACAATCGGTGCAGTTTGTGTGACGCTTTGTCCCACAATCGGTGCAATTTGTCTGACGCTTTGTCCCACAGTCGGTGCAGTTTGTGTGACGCTTTGTCCGACATTCGTTGCAGTTTGTGTGATGCTCTGTCCCACAGTCGGTGCAGATTGTGTGCGCTATGACCCACATTCTTTGCAGTTTGTGTGACGCTTTGACCCACGATCAGTGCAGTTTGTGTTGCGCTTTGCCCCACAATCAGTGCAGTTTGTGTGATCCTTTTCCCCACAATCAGTGCAGTTGGTGTGACACTTTGTCCCACAATCGGCGCACTTTGTTTGATGCTTTGTCCCACAGTCGCTGCAGTTTGTGTGACGCTTTGTCCCACATTCGTTGCAGTTTGTGTGACACTTTGTCCCACAGTCGGTACAGTTTGTGTGACGCTATGACCCACAGTCGGTGCAGTTTGTGTGACGCTTTGACCCACAGTCGGTGCAGATTGTGTGACACTTTGTCCCACAGTCGGTGCAGTTTGTGTGACGCTTTGCCCAAACATTGGTGCATTTTGTGTGACGCTTTGTCCCATAGTCAGTGCAGTTTGTGTGGTGTTTTGTCCCACAGTCGTTGCAGTTTGTGTGACACTCTGACCTGTGATTGATGCAGTTTTTTTGTTGCTTTGTCCAATAGTCGGTGCAGTTTGTGTGACGCTTTGCCTCACAGTCGGTGCAGTTTGTGTGACGCTTTGCCCAAACATTGGTGCATTTTGTGTGACGCTTTGTCCCATAGTCGGTGCAGTTTGTGTGACACTTTGCCCCACAATCAGTGCAGTTTGTGTGGCACTTTGTCCCACAATCAGTGCAATTTGTGTGATGCTTTGTTCCAGAATCGGTGCAGTTTGTGTGATGCTTTGCCCCACAGTCAGTGCAGTTCGTGTGATGCTTTTCCCCACAATCAGTGCAGTTAGTGTGATGCTTTACCCCACATTCAGTGCAGTTTGAGTGACGCTTTGTCCCACAGTTAGTGCAGTTTGTGTGTCGCTATTAACCACAGTCGGTGCAGTTTGTGTGACGCTTTGACCCACAGTCGGTGCAGTTTGTGTGACGCTTTGACCCACAGTCGGTGCTGTTTGTGTGATGCTTTGTCCCACAGCCGGTACAGTTTGTGTGACGCTTTGCCCAACAATCTGTGCGGATTCTGTGGCGCTTTGACCCACAGTTGGTGCAGTTTGTGTGACACTTTTTCCCTCAGTCGGTGCATTTGTGTGACACTTTGTCTGACAGTCAGTGCAGTTTGTGTTTCACTTTGTCACACAGCCGGTGCAGTTTGTGTGATGGTTTGCGCACACTCCGTGCAGTTTGTGTGACCCTTTGCCACACAATCAGTGCAGTTTCTGTGACAGTCTGTCCAACAGTCGGTGCAGTTTGTGTGACGCTTCGTCCCACAGCCGGTGCAGTTAGTGAGATGCTTTGTCCCACAATCGGTGCAGTTTGTGTGACGCTTTGTCCGACATTCGTTGCAGTTTATGTGATGCTCTGTCACACAGTCGGTGCAGTTTGTGTGCGCTATGACCCACAGTCGGTGAAGTTTGTGTGATGATTTGTCCCACAGCCGTTGCAGTTTGTGTGAGGCTTTGTCCCACAAACAGTGCAGTTGGTGTTACGCTTCGCCCCACAATCAGTGCAGTTAGTGTGATGCTTTGCCCCACATTCAGTGCAGTTTGTGTGACGCTTTGTCCCACAGTCGGTGCAGTTTGTGTGACGCTATGACCCACAGTCGGTGCAGTTTGTGTGACACTTTGACCCACAGTCGGTGCAGTTTGTGTGACGCTTTGACCCACAGTCGGTGCTGTTTGTGTGATGCTTTGTCCCACAGCCGGTGCAGTTTGTGTGACGCTTCGTCTCACAGCCGGTGCAGTTAGTGAGATGCTTTGTCCAACCGTGGTTGCAGATTGTGTGAAGCTTTGTCCCACAGCCGGTGGAGTTTGCGTGATGCTGTGTCCCAAAGCCGATGTAGTTTGTGTGACGCTTTGTTCCATAGTCAGTGCAGTTTGTGTGACGCTTTATTCCACACTCAGTGCAGTTTGTGTGACCCTTTGCCACACAATCAGTGCAGTTTCTCTGACACTCTGTCCAACAGTCGGTGCAGTTTGTGTGATGCTTTGTCACACAATCGGTGCAGTTTGTGTGATGCTTCGTCCCACAGCCGGAGCAGTTAGTGAGATGCTTTGTCCAACCATCGTTGCAGATTGTGTGAAGCTTTGTCCCACAGCCGGTGGAGTTTGCGTGACGCTGTGTCCCAAAGCCGATGTAGTTTGTGTGACGCTTTGTTCCATAGTCAGTGCAGTTTGTGTGACACTTTCCCCACACTCCGTGCAGTTTATGTGACGCTTTGCGCAACAGTCACTGCAGCTTGTGTGACACTTTGCCACACAGTCGGTGAACTTTGTGTGACACTTTGTCCGACAGTCAGTGCTGTTTGTGTTACATTTTGTCGCACAGCCGGTGCAGTTTGTGTGGCACTTTGCCCAACAGTCATTGCAGTTTGTGTGACGCTTTGTCCACGGTCAGTGCAGTTTGTGTGACGTTTTGCCACACAATCAGTGCAGTTTCTGTGACACTCTGTCCCACAATAGGCGCAGTTTGTGCGACGCATAGTCCCAAAGCCGGTGCAGTTAGTGAGATGCTTTGTCCAACAGTCGTTGCAGATTGTGTGAAGCTTTGTCCCACAGCCGGTGCAGTTTGCGTGACGCTGTCTCCCACATTCGGTGTAGTTTGTGTGACGCTTTGTTCTGTAATCAGTGCAGTTTGTGTGACACTTTGCCCCACGTTCGGTGCAGTTTGTGTGACGCTTTGTCCCACAATCGGTGCAATTTGTGTGGTGCTTTGTCCCACAGTCGGTGCAGTTTGTGTGACGCTTTTTCCGACATTCGTTGCAGTTTATGTGATGCTCTGTCACACAGTCGGTGCAGTTTGTGTGCGCTATGACCCACAGTCAGTGAAGTTTGCGTGATGATTTGTCCCACAGCCGTTGCAGTTTGTGTGAGGCTTTGTCCCACAAACAGTGCAGTTGGTGTTACGCTTCGCCCCACAATCAGTGCAGTTAGTGTGATGCTTTGCCCCACATTCAGTGCAGTTTGAATGACGCTTTGTCCCACAGTCGGTGCAGTTTGTGTGACCTTATGACCCACAGTCGGTGCAGTTTGTGTGATGCTTTGCCCCACAGTCAGTGCAGTTTGTGTGACGCTTTGTCCACACTCAGTGCAGTCTCCCACTTTCGGTGTAGTTTGTGTGATCCTTTGTTCTGTAGTCAGTGCAGTTTGTGTGACAATTTGCCCCATAGTCGGTGCAGTTTGTATGACGCTTTGTCACACAGTCGGTGCAGAATGTGTGATGTTTTGTCCCACAGTCAGTGCAGTTTGTGTGACACTCTGCACTGTGATTGGTGCGTTTGTGTGACGCTTTCTCCCATAGTCGGTGCAGTTTGTGTGATGCTTTACCCCACAGTCAGTGCAGTTTGTGTGAAGCTTTGCCCAAAACTTGGTGCAGTTTGTGTGACGCTTTGTCCCACAATCGGTGCAGTTTCTATGGTGCTTTGTCCCACAATCAGTGCAGTTTGTGTTATGCTTTGCCCCACAATCAGTGCAGTTTGTGTGACGCTTTGCCCCACAATCAGTGCAGTTTGTTTGAGGCTTTGCCCCACAATCGGTGCAGTTTGTGTGAGGCTTTGCCCCACAGTCGGTGCAGTTTGTGTGACGCTTTGTCCCACAATCGGTGCAATTTGTCTGATGCTTTGTCCCACAGTCGGTGCAGTTTGTGTGACGCTTTGTCCGACATTCGTTGCAGTTTATGTGATGCTCTGTCACACAGTCGGTGCAGTTTGTGTGCGCTATGACCCACAGTCGGTGCAGTTTGTGTGATGATTTGTCCCACAGCCGGTGCAGTTTGTGTGAGGCTTTGTCCCACAAACAGTGCAGTTTGTGTTACGCTTCGCCCCACAATCAGTGCAGTTTGTGTGACGCTTTGCCCCACAATCGGTACAGTTTGTGTGACGCTTTGCCCCACAATCGGTACAGTTTCTGTGACGCTTTGTCCGACATTTGTTGCAGTTTTTGTGATGCTCTGTCCCACAGTTGGTGCAGATTGTGTGCGCTATGACTCACATTCTTTGCTGTTTGTGTGACGCTTTGACCCACAATCAGTGCAGTTTGTGTGATGCTTTTCCCCACAATCAGTGCAGTTGGTGTGACGCTTTGTCCCACATTCGTTGCAGTTTGTGTGATGCTTTGTCCCACCGTCGGTGCAGTTTGTGTGACGCTTTGACCCACAGTTGCTGCGGTTTGTGTGACGCTTTGTCCCACATTCGTTGCAGTTTGTGTGATGCTTTGTCCCACAGTCGGTGCAGTTTGTGTGACGCTATGACCCACAGTCGGTGCAGTTTGTGTGACGCTTTGACCCACAGTCGGTGCAGATTGTGTGACACTTTGTCCCACAGTCGGTGCAGTTTGTGTGACGCTTTGCCCTACAGTCGGTGCAGTTTGCGTGATGCTTTGTCCCACAGTCAGTGCAGTTTGTGTGATGTTTTGTCCCACAGTCGTTGCAATTTCTTTGACACTCTGCCCTGTGATTGATGCAGTTTTTTTGTTGCTTTGTCCAATAGTCGGTGCAGTTTGTGTGACGCTTTGCCTCACAGTCGTTGCAGTTTATGTGACGCTTTGCCCAAACATTGGTGCAATTTGTGTGACGCTTTGTCCCAGAGGCGGTGCAGTTTGTACGACACTTTGCCCCACTATCAGTGCAGTTTGTGTGGCACTTTGTCCCACAATCAGTGCAATTTGTGTGATGCTTTTTTCCAGAATCAGTGCAGTTTGTGTGATGCTTTGCCCCATAGTCAGTGCAGTTTGTGTGATGCTTTGCCCCACAATCAGTGCACTTTCTGTTACGCTTTGCCCCACAATCAGTGCAGTTAGTGTGATGCTTTGCCCCACATTCAGAGCAGTTTGAGTGACGCTTTGTCCCACAGTCGGTGCAGTTTGTGTGATGCTATGACCCACAGTCGGTGCAGTTTGTGTGACACTTTGACCCACATTCGGTGCATTTTGTGTGACGCTTTGACCCACAGTCGGTGCAGTTTGTGTGATGCTTTGTCCCACAGCCGGTGCAGTTTGTGTGACGCTTTGTCAAACAATCAGTGCGGATTTTGTGGCGTTTAGTCCCACTGTCGGTGCAGTTTGTGTGACACTTTGTCCGACAGTCAGCGCAGTTTGTGTTTCACTTTGTCGCACAGCCGGTGCAGTTTGTGTGATGCTTTGCCCTACAGTCGGTGCAGTTTGTGTGACGCTTTGACCCACAGTCAGTGCAGTTTGTGTGATGTTTTGTCCCACAGTCGTTGCAGTTTGTGTGACACTCTGACCTGTGATTGATGCAGTTTTTTTGTTGCTTTGTCCAATAGTCGGTGCAGTTTGTGTGACGCTTTGCCTCACAGTCGGTGCAGTTCGTGTGACGCTTTGCCCAAACATTGGTGCAGTTTGTGTGATGCTTTGTCCCAGAGTCGGTGCAGTTTGTGCGACACTTTGCCCCACTATCAGTGCAGTTTGTGTGGCACTTTGTCCCACAATCAGTGCAATTTGTGTGATGCTTTGTTCCAGAATCGGTGCAGTTTGTGTGATGCTTTGCCCCACAGTCAGTGCAGTTTGTGTGATGCGTTGCCCCACAATCAGTGCAGTTTTTGGTACGCTTTGCCCCACAATCAGTGCAGTTAGTGTGATGCTTTGCCCCACATTCAGTGCAGTTTGAGTGACGCTTTGTCCCACAGTCGGTGCAGTTTGTGTGACGCTAAGACCCACAGTCGGTGCAGTTTGTGTGACGCTTTGACCCACAGTCGGTGCTGTTTGTGGGATGCTTTGTCCCACAGCCGGTGCAGTTTGTGTAACGCTTTGCCCAACAATCAGTGCGGATTCTGTGGCGCTTTGCCCCACAGTTGGTGCAGTTTGTGTGACGCTTTTTCCCATATTCGGTACATTTCTGTGACACTTTGTCCGACAGTCAGTGCAGTTTGTGTTTCACTTTGTCACACAGCCGGTATAGTTTGTGTGATGCTTTGCCCCACAGTCAGTGCAGTTTGTGTGACCCTTTGCCATACAATCAGTGCAGTTTCTGTGACACTCTGTCCAACAGTCGGTGCAGTTTGTGTGACGCTTTGTCACACAGTCGGTGCAGTTTGTGTGACGCTTCGTCCCACAGCCGGTGCAGTTAGTGAGATGCTTTGTCCAACAGTTGTTGCAGATTGTGTGAAGCTTTGTCCCACAGCCGGTGGAGATTGCGTGACGCTGTGTCCCAAAGCCGAAGTAGTTTGTGTGACGCTTTGTTCCATAGTCAGTGCAGTTTGTGTTACACTTTGCCCCACACTCCGTGCAGTTTATGTGACGCTTTGCGCCACAGTCACTGCAGCTTGTGTGACACTTTGCCACACAGTCGGTGAACTTTGTGTAACACTTTGTCCGACAGTCAGTGCTGTTTGTGTTACACTTTGTCGCACAGCCGGTGCAGTTTGTGTGGCGCTTTGCCCAACAGTCATTGCAGTTTGTGTGACGCTTTGTCCACGGTCAGTGCAGTTTGTGTGATGTTTTGCGACACAATCAGTGCAGATTCTGTGACACTCTGTCCCACAATCGGTGCAGTTTGTGCGACGCCTAGTCCAACAGCCGGTGCAGTTAGTGAGATGTTTTGTCCAACAGTCGTTGCAGATTGTGTGAAGCTTTGTCCCACAGCCGGTGCAGTTTGCGTGACGCTGTCTCCCACATTCGGTGTAGTTTGCGTGACGCTTTGTTCTGTAGTCAGTGCAGTTTGTGTGACACTTTGCCCCACAGTCGGTACAGTTTGTGTGACACTTTGTCGCACAGTCGGTGCAGAATGTGTGATGTTTTGTCCCACAGTCAGTGCAGTTTGTGTGACACTCTGCACTGTGATTGGTGCAGTTCGTGTGATGCTTTCTCCCATAGTCGGTGCAGTTTGTGTGACACTTTACCCCACAGTCAGTGCAGTTTGTGTGACGCTTTCTCCCATAGTCGGTGCAGTTTGTGTGACGCTTTCTCTCATAGTCGGTGCAGTTTGTGGGACGCTTTACCCCACAGTCAGTGCAGTTTGTGTGACGCTTTGCCCAAAACTTGGTGCAGTTTGTGTGACGCTTTGTCCCACAATCGGTGCAGTTTCTGTGGTGCTTTGTCCCACAATCAGTGCAGTTTGTGTTACACTTTGCCCCACAATCAGTGCAGTTTGTGTGACGCTTTGCCCCACTATCAGTGCAGTTTGTGTGATGCTTTGTCCCACAGTCGGTGCAATTTGTGTGATGCTTTGTCCCACAGTCGGTGCAGTTTGTGTGACGCTTTGTCCGACATTCGTTGCAGTTTATGTGATGCTCTGTCACACATCGGTGCAGTTTGTGTGCGCTATGACCCACAGTCGGTGCAGTTTGTTTGATGATTTGTCCCACAGCCGGTGCAGTTTGTGCAAGGCTTTGTCCCACAATCAGTGCAGTTTGTGTGACGCTTTGCCCCACAATCGGTACAGTTTGTGTGACGCTTTGTCCCACAATCGGTGCAATTTGTGTGACGCTTTGTCCCACAGTCGGTGCAGTTTGTGTGACGCTTTGTCTGCCATTCGTTGCAGTTTGTGTGATGCTCTGTCCCACAGTTGGTGCAGATTGTGTGCGCTATGACTCACATTCATTGCAGTTTGTGTGACGCTTTGACCCACAATCAGTGCAGTTTGTGTTATGCTTTGCCCCACAATCAGTGCAGTTTGTGTGATGCTTTTCCCCACAATCAGTGCAGTTGGTGTGACGCTTTGTCCCAAAATCGGTGCAGTTTGTGTGATGCTTTGTCCCACAGTCGCTGCAGTTTGTGTGATGCTTTGTCCCACATTCGTTGCAGATTGTGTGATGCTTTGCCCTACAGTCGGTGCAGTTTGTGTGACGCTTTGTCCCACAGTCAGTGCAGTTTGTGTTATGTTTTGTCCCACAGTCGTTGCAGTTTGTGTGATACTCTGCCATGTGATTGATGCAGTTTTTTTGTTGCTTTGTCCAATAGTCGGTGCAGTTTGTGTGACGCTTTGTCCCAGAGTCGGTGCAGTTTGTGCGACACTTTGCCCCACTATCAGTGCAGTTTGTGTGGCACTTTGTCCCACAATCAGTGCAGTTTTTGTTACGCTTTGCCCCACAATCAGTGCAGTTAGCGTGATGCTTTGCCCCACATTCAGTGCAGTTTGTGTGATGCTTTGCACCACAGTCGGTGCAGTTTGTGTGACGCTTTGTCGCACAGTCGGTGCAGAATGTGTGATGTTTTGTCCCACAGTCAGTGCAGTTTGTGTGACACTCTGCACTGTGCTTGGTGCAGTTTGTGTGACGCTTTCTCCCATAGTCGGTGCAGTTTGTGTGACGCTTTGCCCAAACATTGGTGCAGTTTGTGTGACGCTTTGCTCAATAGTCGGTGCAGTTTGTGTGAAGCTTTGACTCACAGTCGGTGCAGGTTGTGTGACGCTTTGCCCAAATATTGGCGCAGTTTGTGTTGCGCTTTGTCCCACATTCGGTGCAGTTTGTGGGATGCTTTGTCCCACAGTCGGTGCAGTTTGTGTGACGCTATGACCCACAGTCGGTGCGGTTTGTGTGACGATTTGACCCACAGTCAGTGCAGTTTGCGTGTTGCTTTGTCCAACAGTCGGTGCAGTTTGTGTGATGCTTTGCCCCATAGTCAGTGCAGTTTGTGTGACGCTTTGTCCATGTTCAGTGCAGTTTGTGTGACCCTTTGCCACACAATCAGTGCAGTTTCTGTGACACTCTGCCCAACAGTCGGTGCAGTTTGTGTGACGCAGTGTCACACAATCGGTGCAGTTTGTGTGACGCTTCCTCCCACAGCCGGTGCAGTAAGTGAGATGCTTTGTCCAACAGTCGTTGCAGATTGTGTGAAGCTTTGTCCCACAGCCGGTGCAGTTTGCGTGACGCTGTCTCCCACATTCGGTTCAGTTTGTGTGATGCTTTGTTCTGTAGTCAGTGCAGTTTGTGTGACACTTTGCCCCACAGTCGTTGCAGTTTGTGTGCCGCTTTGTCGCACAGTCGGTGCAGAGTGTGTGATGTTTTGTCCCACAGTCAGTGCAGTTTGTGTGACACTCTGCACTGTGATTGGTGCAGTTTGTGTGACGCTTTCTCCCTTGGTCGGTGTAGTTTGTGTGATGCTTTCTCCCATAGTTGGTGCAGTTTGTGTGACGCTTTCCCCAAAAATTGGTGCAGTTTGTGTGTCGCTTTGTCCCACATTCGGTGCAGTTTGTGTGATTCTTTGCCCCACAGTCAGTGCATTTTGTGTGATGCTTTGTCCACGGTCAGTGCAGTTTGTGTGACACTTTGCCCCACAATCAGTGCAGTTTGTGTGGCACTTTGTCCCACAATCGGTGCAATTTGTGTGAAGCTTTGTCACACAATCGTTGCAGTTTGTATGACGCTTTATCCCACATTCAGTGCAGATTGTGTAACGGTTTGCCCCACATTCAGTCCTGTTTGTGTGAACCTTTGTCCCACAGTCAGTGCAGTTTGTGTGACACTTTGTCCCACAGTCGGTGCAGTTTGTGTGACGCTTTCCCCCACAATCAGTGCAGTTTGTTTGACACTTTCTCCCACAATCGGTGCAGTTTGTAAGATGCTTTGTCCCAAAATCAGTGCAGTTTTTGTGATGCTTTTTCCCACAGTCGGTGCAGTTTGTCTGACACTTTTTCCCACAGTCGATGCAGTTTGTGTGTCACTTTGCCCCACAGTCACTGCAGTTTGTGTGACGCTTTGTCCATGTTCAGTGCAGTTTGTTTGACCATTTGCCACACAATCAGTGCAGTTTCTGTGACACTCTGTCCAAGAGTCGGTGCAGTTTGTGTGACGCTTTGTCCCACAGCTGGTGCAGTTAGTGTGACACTTTGTCCCACAATTGGTACAGTTTGTGTGATGCTTTGTCCCACAATCGGTGCAGTTTCTGTGATGATTTGCCCCACAATCAGTACAGTTGCTAAGACGTTTTGCCCCACAATCAGTTCGGATTTTGTCGCGCTTTGTCCAACAGTTGTTGCAGTTTGTGTGACGCTTTTTCCCACAGCCGGTGCAGTTAGCGAGATGCTTTGTCCCACAGTCGGTGCATTTTGTGTGATGCTTTGTCACACAGCCGGTGCACTTTGCGTGACACTGTGTCCCGCAGTCAGTGTAGTTTGTGTGACGCTTTGTTCTATAGTAAGTGCAGTTTGTGTGACACTTTGCCCCACAGTCGGTGCAATTTGTGTGACGCTTTGCCCCATAGTCAGTGCTGTTTGTGTGATGCTTTGTCCCACAGCCGGTGCAGTTTGTGTGACGCTTTCCCAACAATCAGTGCGGATTCTGTGGCGCTTTGACCCACAGTTGGTGCAGTTTGTGTGACGCTTTTTCCCACAGTCGGTGCATTTGTGTGACACTTTGTCTGACAGTCAGTGCAGTTTGTGTTTCACTTTGTCGCACGGCCGGTGCAGTTTGTGTGATGCTTTGCCCCACAGTCATTGCAGTTTGGGTGACGCTTTTTCCCACAGTCGGTGCAGATTGTGTGACACTTTGACACACAGTCGGTGCAGTTTGTGTGATGCTTTGTCCCACGTTCGGTGCAGTTTGTGTGACACTTTGCCCAGTCATTTGCGCAGTTTGTGTGATGCTTTACCACACAGTCAGTTCAGTTTGTGTGACACTTTGCCACACAGTCGGTGCAGTTTTTGTGACACTTTGCCATACAGTCGGTGCAGTTTGTGGGAAGCTTTGTCCCACAGTCGGTGCAGTTTGTATGATGTTTTGTCCCACAGTCAGTGCAGTTTGCCCAAAAATTGGTGTAATTTGTGTGATGCTTTGTCCCACAGTCAGTGCAGTTAGTGTGACGCTTTGACCCACAATCAGTGCAATTTGTTTGACACTTTGTCCCACAATCGGTGCAGTTTGTGTGACACTTTGACCCACAGTCGGTGCAGATTGTGTGACACTTTGACGCACAGTCGGTGCAGTTTGTGTGATGCTTTGTCCCACGTTCGGTGCAGTTTGTGTGACACTTTGCCCAGTCATTTGCGCAGTTTGTGTGACGCTTTACCACACAGTCAGTTCAGTTTGTGTGACACTTTGCCACACAGTCGGTGCAGTTTTTGTGACACTTTGCCATACAGTCGGTGCAGTTTGTGGGAAGCTTTGTCCCACAGTCGGTGCAGTTTGTGTGATGTTTTGTCCCACAGTCAGTGCAGTTTGCCCAAAAATTGGTGTAATTTGTGTGATGATTTGTCCCACAGTCGGTGCAGTTAGTGTGACGCTTTGCCCCACAATCAGTGCAATTTGTGTGACACTTTGTCCCACAATCGGTGCAGTTTGTGTGATGCTTTGTCCCACAATCGGTGCAGTTTCTGTGATGATTTGACCCACAATCAGTGCAGCTGGTAAGACGTTTTGCCCCACAATCAGT
Source organism: Carcharodon carcharias (assembly GCF_017639515.1). Taxonomy (NCBI): domain Eukaryota; kingdom Metazoa; phylum Chordata; class Chondrichthyes; order Lamniformes; family Lamnidae; genus Carcharodon; species Carcharodon carcharias. The sequence continues at coordinate 46,433,113 of NC_054492.1, forward strand.
TCGGATTTTGTCGCGCTTTGTCCAACAGTTGTTGCAGTTTGTGTGACGCTTTTTCCCACAGCCGGTGCAGTTAGTGAGATGCTTTGTCCCACAGTCGGTGCAGATTGTGTGATGCTTTGTCCCACAGACAGTGTAGTTTGTGTGACACTTTGTTCTATAGTAAGTGCAGTTTGTGTGACACTTTGCCCCACAGTCGGTGCAATTTGTGTGACGCTTTGCCCCACAGTCGGTGCAGTGTGTGTATTTTGTCCCACAGTCAGTGCAGTTTGTCTGACACTCTGCCCTGTGATTGGTGCAGTTTGTGTGACGCTTTGCCCATAGTCGGTGCAGTTTGTGTGATGCTTTGCCCCACAGTCAGTGCAGTTTGTGTGACGCTTTGCCCTGTGATTGGTTCAGTTTTTGTGACGCTTTGTCACACACTCTGTGCACTTTGTGTGACACGCTGCCCTATGATTGGTGCAGTTTGCGTGACGCTTTGTCCTACAGTCAGTGCAGTTTGTGAGACGCTTTGCCCCACTGTCGGCGCAGTTTGTGTGACACCTTGTCCCAAATTCAGTGCAGTTTGTATGACGCTATGACCCACATTCGGTGCAATTTGTGTGATGTTTTGTCCCACAGTAAGTGCAGATTGTGTGACATTCTGCCCTGTGATGGGTGCAGTTTGTGTGACGCTTTGTCCCATAGTCAGTGCAGTTTGTGTGACGCTTTGTCCGATATTCGGTGCAGTTTGTGGGATGCTCTGTCACACAGTCTGTGCAGTTTGTGTGCGCTATGACCTACAGTCGGAGCAGTTTGTGTGATGATTTGTCCCACATCCAGTGCAGTTTGTGTGAGGCTTTGTCCCACAAACCTTGCAGTTTGTGTTACGCTTCGCCCCACAATCAGTGCAGTTTGTGTGACGCTTTGTCCCACAATCGGTGCAATTTATGTGACGCTTTGTCACACAGTCGGTGCAGTTTGTGCGACGATTTGTCAGACATTCGTTGCAGTTTTATGTGATGCTCTGTCCCACAGTCGGTGCAGTTTGTGTGACGCTTTGCCCCACAATCAGTGCAGTTTGTGTGATGCTTTGTCCCACAATCAGTGCAGTTTCTGAGGTGCTTTGTCGCACAATCAGTGCAGTTTGTGTGAGGCTTTGCCCCACAATCAGTGCAGTTTGTGTGAGGCTTTGCCCCACAATCGGTGCAGTTTGTGTGAGGCTTTGCCCCACAGTCGCTGCAGTTTGTGTGACGCTTTGTCCCACAATCGGTGCAATTTGTGTGACGCTTTGTCACACAGTCGGTGCAGTTTATGTGACGATTTGTCAGACATTCGTTGCAGTTTGTGTGATGCTCTGTCCCACAGTCGGTGCAGTTTGTGTGATGCTTTGCCCCACATTCAGTGCAGTTTGTGTGATGCTTTGTCCCACAAACTGTGCAGTTTCTGTGGTGCTTTGTACCACAATCAGTGCAGTTTGTGTTACGCTTTGCCCCACAATCAGTCCAGTTTGTGTGACGCTTTGCCCCACAATCAGTGCAGTTTGTGTGAGGCTTTGTCCCACAATCGGTGCAATTTGTGTGATGCTTTGTCCCACAGTCGGTGCAGTTTGTGTGACGCTTTGTCCGACATTCGTTGCAGTTTATGGGATGCTCTGTCACACAGTCGGTGCAGTTTGTGTGCGCTATGACCCACAGTCGGTGCAGTTTGTGTGATGATTTGTCCCACAGACGGTGCAGTTTGTGTGAGGCTTTGTCCCACAAACAGTGCAGTTTGTGTTACGCTTTGCCCCACAATCAGTGCAGTTTGTGTGAGGCTTTGCCCCACAATCGGTGCAGTTTGTGTAACGCTTTGTCCCACAATCGGTGCAATTTGTGTGACGCTTTGTCCCACCGTCGGTGCAGTTTCTGTGACGCTTTGTCTGACATTAGTTGCAGTTTGTGTGTTGCTCTGTCCCACAGTCGGTGCAGATTGTGTGCGCTATGACCCACATTCTTTGCAGTTTGTGTGGCGCTTTGACCCACAATCAGTGCAGTTTGTGTTATGCTTTTCCCCACAATCAGTGCAGTTTGCGTGATGCTTTTCCCCACATTCAGTGCAATTGGTGTGACGCTTTGTCCCACCATCGGTGCAGTTTGTGTGATGCTTTGTCCCAAAGTCGCTGCAGTTTGTGTGACGCTTTCACCCACATTCGTTGCAGTTTGTGTGACACTTTGTCCCACAGTTGGTGCAGTTTGTGTGACGCTTTGCCCTACAGTCGGTGCAGTTTGTGTGATGCTTTGTCCCATAGTCGGTGCAGTTTGTGTGACGTTTTGCCTCACAGTCGGTTCAGTTTGTGTGATACTTTGTCCCACAGTCTGTGCAGTTTGTGTGATGCTTTGCCCCACAGTCAGTGCAGTTTGTGTGACGCTTTGTCCACGGTCAGACCAATTTGTGTGACGCTTTTTCCCACAATCGGTGCAGTTTCTGTGGTGCTTTCTACCACAATCAGTGCAGTTTGTGTTACGCTTTGCCCCACAATCAGTGCAGTTTGTGTGCTGCTTTGCCCCACAATCAGTGCAGTTTGTCTGAGGCTTTGCCCCCCAATCGCTGCAGTTTGTGTGAGGCTTTGCCCCACAGTCGCTGCAGTTTGTGTGAGGCTTTGTCCCACAATCGGTGCAATTTGTGTGATGCTTTGTCCCACAGTTGGTGCAGTTTGTGTGACGCTTTGTCCGATATTCGTTGCATTTTATGGGATGCTCTGCCACACAGTCTGTGCAGTTTGTGTGCGCTATGACCTACAGTCGGTGCAGTTTGTGTGATGATTTGTCCCACAGCCGGTGCAGCTTGTGTGAGGCTTTGTCCCACAAACAGTGCAGTTTGTGTTACGCTTCGCCCCACAATCAGTGCAGTTTGTGTGAGGCTTTGCCCCACAATCGGTGCAGTTTCGGTGGTGCTTTGTCGCACAATCAGTGCAGTTTGTGTTACGCTTTGCCCCACAATCAGTGCAGTTTGTGTGAGGCTTTGCCCCACAATCGGTGCAGTTTCTTTGAGGCTTTGCCCCACAGTCGCTGCAGTTTGTGTGACGCTTTGTCCCACAATCGGTGCAATTTGTGTGATGCTTTGTCCCACAGTCGGTGCAGTTTGTGTGACGCTTTGTCCGACATTCGTTGCAGTTTATGGGATGCTCTGTCACACAGTCGGTGCAGTTTGTGTGCACTATGACCCACAGTCGGTGCAGAATGTGTGATGATTTGTCCCAAGGCCGGTGCAGTTTGTGTGAGGCTTTGTCCCACAAAGAGTGCAGTTCGTGTTACGCTTTGCCCCACAATCAGTGCAGTTTGTGTGAGGCTTTGTCCCACAAAGAGTGCAGTTCGTGTTACGCTTTGCCCCACAATCAGTGCAGTTTGTGTGACGCTTTGCCCTACAATCGGTGCAGTTTGTGTGACGCTTTGTCCCACAATCGATGCAATTTGTGTGACGCTTTGTCCCACCGTCGGTGCAGTTTCTGTGACGCTTTGTCTGACATTCGTTGCAGTTTGTGTGATGCTCTGTCCCACAGTCGGTGCAGATTGTGTGCGCTATGACCCACATTCTTTGCAGTTTGTGTGACGCTTTGACCCACAATCAGTGCAGTTTGTGTTACGCTTTTCCCCACAATGAGTGCAGTTTGCGTGATGCTTTTCCCCACATTCAGTGCAGTTTGTGTGACGCTTTGTCCCACCATCGGTGCAGTTTGTGTGATGCTTTGTCCCAAAGTCGCTGCAGTTTGTGTGATGCTATGACCCACATTCGGTGCAGTTTGTGTGACGCTTTGACCCACAGTCGGTGCAGATTGTGTGACACTTTGTTCCACAGTCGGTGCAGTTTGTGTGATGCTTTGCCCTACAGTCGGTGCAGTTTGTGTGACGCTTTGTCCCATAGTCGGCGCAGTTTGTGTGACATTTTGCCTCACAGTCGGTTCAGTTTTTGTGATACTTTGTCCCACAGTCTGTGCAGTTTGTGTGATGCTTTGCCCCACAGTCAGTGCAGTTTGTGTGACGCTTTGTCCCACAGTCGGTGCAGTTTCTGTGATGCTTTGTCCACGGTCAGAGCAATTTGTGTGACGCTTTGCCCCACAATCAGTGCAGTTTGTGTGACGCTTTTTCCCACAATCGGTGCAGTTTCTGTGGTGCTTTGTACCACAATCAGTGCAGTTTGTGTTACGCTTTGCCCCACAGTCAGTGCAGTTTGTGTGACGCTTTGCCCCACAATCAGTGCAGTTTGTGTGAGGCTTTGCCCCACAATCGGTGCAGTTTGTGTGAGGCTTTGTCCCACAATCGGTGCAATTTGTGTGATGCTTTGTCCCACAGTCGGTGCAGTTTGTGTGACGCTTTGTCCGATATTCGGTGCAGTTTATGGCATGCTCTGTCACACAGTCTGTGCAGTTTGTGTGCGCTATGACCTACAGTCGGAGCAGTTTGTGTGATGATTTGTCCCACATCCAGTGCAGTTTGTGTGAGGCTTTGTCCCACAAACAGTGCAGTTTGTGTTACGCTTCGCCCCACAATCAGTGCAGTTTGTGTGACGCTTTGTCCCACATTCGGTGCAATTTGTGTGACGCTTTGTCACACAGTCGGTGCAGTTTGTGTGACGATTTGTCCGACATTCGTTGCAGGTTGTGTGATGCTCTGTCCCACAGTCGGTGCAGTTTGTGTGACGCTTTGCCCCACAATCAGTGCAGTTTGTGTGATGCTTTGTCCCACAATCGGTGCAGTTTCTGTGGTGCTTTGTCCCACAATCAGTGCAGTTTGTGTTACGCTTTGCCCCACAATCAGTGCAGTTTGTGTGATGCTTTGCCCCACAATCAGTGCAGTTTATGTGAGGCTTTGCCCCACAATCAGTGCAGTTTGTGTGAGGCTTTGCCCCACAATCGGTGCAGTTTGTGTGACGCTTTGTCCCACAATCGGTGCAGTTTGTGTGACGATTTGTCAGACATTCGTTGCAGTTTGTGTGATGCTCTGTCCCACAGAGGTGCAGTTTGTGTGATGCATTGCCCCACATTCAGTGCAGTTTGTGTGAGGCTTTGTACCACAATCAGTGCAGTTTGTGTTACGCTTTGCCCCACAATCAGTGCAGTTTGTGTGACGCTTTGCCCCACAATCAGTGCAGTTTGTGTGACGCTTTGTCCCACAATCGGTGCAATTTGTGTGATGCTTTGTCCCACAGTCGGTGCAGTTTCTTTGACGCTTTGTCTGACATTCGTTGCAGTTTGTGTGATGCTCTGTCCCACAGTCGGTGCAGATTGTGTGCGCTATGACCCACATTCTTTGCAGTTTGTGTGACACTTTGACCCACAATCAGTGCAGTTTGTGTTACGCTTTTCCCCACAATGAGTGCAGTTTGCGTGATGCTTTTCCCCACATTCAGTGCAGTTTGTGTGACGCTTTGTCCCACCATCGGTGCAGTTTGTGTGATGCTTTGTCCCAAAGTCGCTGCAGTTTGTGTGACACTTTGTCCCACAGTCGGTGCAGTTTGTGTGATGCTATGACCCACATTCGGTGCAGTTTGTGTGACGCTTTGCCCCACAGTCGGTGCAGATTGTGTGACACTTTGTTCCACAGTCGGTGCAGTTTGTGTGACGCTTTGTCCCATAGTCGGCGCAGTTTGTGTGACGTTTTGCCTCACAGTTGGTTCAGTTTGTGTGATACTTTGTCCCACAGTCTGTGCAGTTTGTGTGACGCTTTGCCCCACAGTCAGTGCAGTTTGTGTGACGCTTTGTCCACGGTCAGAACAATTTGTGTGACCCTTTGCCCCACAATCAGTGCAGTTTGTGTGACGCTTTGTCCCACAATCGGTGCAGTTTCTCTGGTGCTTTGTACCACAATCAGTGCAGTTTGTGTTACGCTTTGCCCCACAATCAGTGCAGTTTGTGTGACGCTTTGCCCCACAATCGGTGCAGTTTGTGTGAGGCTTTGCCCCACAGTCGGTGCAGTTTGTGTCATGCTTTGTTCCACAATCGGTGCAATTTGTGTGATTCTTTGATCCACAGTCGGTGCAGTTTGTGTGACGCTTTGTCCGATATTCGTTGCAGTTTATGGGATGCTCTGTCACACAGTCGCTGCAGTTTGTGTGCGCTATGACCCACAGTCGGTGCAGTTTGTGTGATGATTTGTCCCACAGCCGGTGCAGTTTGTGTGAGTCTTTGTCCCACAATCAGTGCAGTTTGTGTTACGCTTCGCCCCACAATCAGTGCAGTTTGTGTGATGCTTTGCCCCACAATCAGTGAAGTTTGTGTGACGCTTTGTCCCACAATCGGTGCAATTTGTGTGACGCTTTGTCCGAAAGTCGGTGCAGTTTGTGTGAAGCTTTGTCCGACATTCGTTGCAGTTTGTGTGATGCTCTGTCCCACAGTCGTTGCTGATTGTGTGCACTATGACCCACATTCTTTGCAGTTTTGTGACGCTTTGACCCCAATCAGTGCAGTTTTGTTACGCTTTTCCCCACAATCAGTGCAGTTTGTGTGTTGTTTTTCCCCACAATCAGTGCAGCTGGTGTGACGAATTGTCCCACCATCCGCGCAGTTTGTGTGATGCTTTGTCCCACAGTCGCTGCATTTTGTGTGACACTTTTTCCCCACATTCGTTGCAGTTTGTGTGATGCTTTGTCCCTCAGTCGGTGCAGTTTGTGTGATGCTATGACCACATTCGGTTGCAGTTTTTGTGACGCTTGACCCACATCGGTGCAGATTGTTGTGACACTTTGTCCCACAGTCGGTGCAGTTTGTGTGACTCTTTGCCCTACAGTCGGTGCATTTGTGTGACGCTTTGTCCACAGTCAGTGGCATTTGTGTGATGTTTTGTCCCACAGTCGTTGCAGTTTGTGTGCACTCTGCCTGTGATTGAATGCAGTTTTTTTGTTGCTTTGTCCAATAGTCGGTGCAGTTTGTGTGACGCTTTGCCTCTCAGTCGGTGCAGTTTGTGTGACGCTTTGCCCAAACATTGGTGCAGTTTGTGTGACCCTTTGTCCCAGAGTCGGTGCAGTTTATGTGACACTTTGCCCCACAATCAGTGCAGTTTTTGAGAGGCTTTGTCCCACAATCGGTGCAGTTTGTGTGCGCTATGACCCACAGTCTGTGCAGTTTGTGTGACGCTTTGCCCCACAGTCAGTGCAGTTTGAGGGATGCTTTTCCCCACATTCAGTGCAGTTGGTGTGATGCTTTGTCCCACCATCGGTGCAGTTTGTGTGATGCTTTGTTTCAAAGTCGCTGCAGTTTGTGTGACGCTTTCTCCCACATTCGTTGCAGTTTGTGTGATGCTTTGTCCCAAAATCGGTTCAGTTTGTGTGATGCTATGACCCACATTCGGTGCAGTTTGTGTGACGCTTTAACCCACAGTCAGTGCAGATTGTGTGACACTTTGTCCCACTGTCGGCGCAGTTTGTGTGACGCTTTGCCTAACAGTCGGTGCAGTTTGTGTGACGCTTTGCCTCACAGTCGGTTCAGTTTGTGTGATACTTTGTCCCACAGTCTGTGCAGTTTGTGTGACGCTTTGTCCACGGTCAGAGCAATTTGTGTGACTCTTTGCCCTACAGTCGGTGCATTTGTGTGACGCTTTGTCCCACAGTCAGTGCAGTTTGTGTGATGTTTTGTCCCACAGTCGTTGCAGTTTGTGTGACACTCTGCCCTGTGATTGAAGCAGTTTTTTTGTTGCTTTGTCCAATAGTCGGTGCAGTTTGTGTGACGCTTTGCCTCTCAGTCGGTGCAGTTTGTGTGACGCTTTGCCCAAACATTGGTGCAGTTTGTGTGACCCTTTGTCCCAGAGTCGGTGCAGTTTATGTGACACTTTGCCCCACAATCAGTGCAGTTTTTGAGAGGCTTTGTCCCACAATCGGTGCAGTTTGTGTGCGCTATGACCCACAGTCTGTGCAGTTTGTGTGACGCTTTGCCCCACAGTCAGTGCAGTTTGAGGGATGCTTTTCCCCACATTCAGTGCAGTTGGTGTGATGCTTTGTCCCACCATCGGTGCAGTTTGTGTGATGCTTTGTTTCAAAGTCGCTGCAGTTTGTGTGACGCTTTCTCCCACATTCGTTGCAGTTTGTGTGATGCTTTGTCCCAAAATCGGTTCAGTTTGTGTGATGCTATGACCCACATTCGGTGCAGTTTGTGTGACGCTTTAACCCACAGTCAGTGCAGATTGTGTGACACTTTGTCCCACTGTCGGCGCAGTTTGTGTGACGCTTTGCCTAACAGTCGGTGCAGTTTGTGTGACGCTTTGCCTCACAGTCGGTTCAGTTTGTGTGATACTTTGTCCCACAGTCTGTGCAGTTTGTGTGACGCTTTGTCCACGGTCAGAGCAATTTGTGTGACGCTTTGCCCCACAATCAGTGCAGTTTGTGTGACGCTTTGTCCCACAATTCGTGCAGTTTATGTGGTGCCTTGTACCACAATCAGTGCAGTTTGTGTGACGCTTTGCCCCACAATCAGAGCAGTTTGTGTGAGGCTTTGCCCCACAATCGGTGCAGTTTGTGTGAGGCTTTGCCCCACAGTCGATGCAGTTTGTGTGACGCTTTGTCCCACAATCGGTGCAATTTGTGTGATGCTTCGTCCCACAGTCGGTGCCGTTTGTGTGACGCTTTGTCCGATATTCGTTGCAGTTTATGGAATGCTCTGTCACACAGTCTGTGCAGTTTGTGTGCACTATGACCTACAGTTGGTGCAGTTTGTTTGATGATTTGTCCCACAGCCGGTGCAGTTTGTGTGAGGCTTTGTCCCACAAACAGTGCAGTTTGTGTTACGCTTCGCCCCATAATCAGTGCAGTTTGTGTGAGGCTTTGCCCCACAATCGGTGCAGTTTGTGTGACGCTTTGTCCCACAATCAGTGCAATTTGTGTGATGCTTTGTCCCACAGTCGGTGCAGTTTCTGTGACGCTTTGTCTGACATTCGTTGCAGTTTGTGTGATGCTCTGTCCCACAGTTGGTGCAGATTGTGTGCGCTATGACCCACATTATTTGCAGTTTGTGTGACGCTTTGACCCACAATCAGTGCAGTTTGTGTGATGCTTTTCCCCACATTCAGTGCAGTTGGTGTGACGCTTTGTCCCACCATCGGTGCAGTTTGTGTGATGCTTTGTCCCAAAGTCGCTGCAGTTTGTGTGACGCTTTCTCCCACATTCGTTGCAGTTTGTGTGATGCTTTGTCCCAGAGTCGATGCAGTTTGTGTGATGCTATGACCCACATTCGGTGCAGTTTGTGTGACGCTTTGACCCACAGTCGGTGCAGATTGTGTGACAATTTGTCCCACAGTCGGTGCAGTTTGTGTGACGCTTTGCCTTACAGTCGGTGCAGTTTGTGTGACGCTTTGTGCCATAGTCGGTGCAGTTTGTGTGACGTTTTGCCTCACAGTCGGTTCGGTTTGTGTGATACTTTGTCGCACAGTCTGTGCAGTTTGTGTGATGCTTTGCACCACAGTCAGTGCAGTTTGTATGATGCTTTGTCCACGGTCAGAGCAATTTGTGTGACGCTTTGCCCCACAATCAGTGCAGTTTGTGTGACGCTTTGTCCCACATTCGGTGCAGTTTCTGTGGTGCTTTGTACCACAATCAGTGCAGTTTATGTTACGCTTTGCACAACAATCAGTGCAGTTTGTGTGACGCTTTGCCCCACAATCAGTGCAGTTTGTGTGAGGCTTTGCCCCACAATCGGTGCAGTTTGTGTGAGGCTTTGTCCCACAATCGGTGCAATTTGTGTGATGCTTTGTCCCACAGTCGGTGCAGTTTGTGTGACGCTTTGTCCGATATTCGGTGCAGTTTATGGCATGCTCTGTCACACAGTCTGTGCAGTTTGTGTGCGCTATGACCTACAGTCGGAGCAGTTTGTGTGATGATTTGTCCCACATCCAGTGCAGTTTGTGTGAGGCTTTGTCCCACAAACAGTGCAGTTTGTGTTACGCTTCGCCCCACAATCAGTGCAGTTTGTGTGACGCTTTGTCCCACATTCGGTGCAATTTGTGTGACGCTTTGTCACACAGTCGGTGCAGTTTGTGTGACGATTTGTCAGACATTCGTTGCAGGTTGTGTGATGCTCTGTCCCACAGTCGGTGCAGTTTGTGTGACGCTTTGCCCCACAATCAGTGCAGTTTGTGTGATGCTTTGTCCCACAATCAGTGCAGTTTCTGTGGTGCTTTGTCGCACAATCAGTGCAGTTTGTGTTACGCTTTGCCCCACAATCAGTGCAGTTTGTGTGACGCTTTGCCCCACAATCAGTGCAGATTGTGTGAGGCTTTGCCCCACAATCAGTGCAGTTTGTGTGAGGCTTTGCCCCACAGTCGCTGCAGTTTGTGTGACGCTTTGTCCCACAATCGGTGCAGTTTGTGTGACGATTTGTCAGACATTCGTTGCAGTTTGTGTGATGCTCTGTCCCACAGAGGTGCAGTTTGTGTGATGCATTGCCCCACATTCAGTGCAGTTTGTGTGAGGCTTTGTACCACAATCAGTGCAGTTTGTGTTACGCTTTGCCCCACAATCAGTGCAGTTTGTGTGACGCTTTGCCCCACAATCAGTGCAGTTTGTGTGACGCTTTGTCCCACAATCGGTGCAATTTGTGTGATGCTTTGTCCCACAGTCGGTGCAGTTTCTTTGACGCTTTGTCTGACATTCGTTGCAGTTTGTGTGATGCTCTGTCCCACAGTCGGTGCAGATTGTGTGCGCTATGACCCACATTCTTTGCAGTTTGTGTGACACTTTGACCCACAATCAGTGCAGTTTGTGTTACGCTTTTCCCCACAATGAGTGCAGTTTGCGTGATGCTTTTCCCCACATTCAGTGCAGTTTGTGTGACGCTTTGTCCCACCATCGGTGCAGTTTGTGTGATGCTTTGTCCCAAAGTCGCTGCAGTTTGTGTGACACTTTGTCCCACAGTCGGTGCAGTTTGTGTGATGCTATGACCCACTTTCGGTGCAGTTTGTGTGACGCTTTGCCCCACAGTCGGTGCAGATTGTGTGACACTTTGTTCCACAGTCGGTGCAGTTTGTGTGACGCTTTGTCCCATAGTCGGCGCAGTTTGTGTGACGTTTTGCCTCACAGTTGGTTCAGTTTGTGTGATACTTTGTCCCACAGTCTGTGCAGTTTGTGTGACGCTTTGCCCCACAGTCAGTGCAGTTTGTGTGACGCTTTGTCCACGGTCAGAACAATTTGTGTGACCCTTTGCCCCACAATCAGTGCAGTTTGTGTGACGCTTTGACCCACAGTCGGTGCAGTTTCTCTGGTGCTTTGTACCACAATCAGTGCAGTTTGTGTTACGCTTTGCCCCACAATCAGTGCAGTTTGTGTGACGCTTTGCCCCACAATCGGTGCAGTTTGTGTGAGGCTTTGCCCCACAGTCGGTGCAGTTTGTGTCATGCTTTGTTCCACAATCGGTGCAATTTGTGTGATTCTTTGATCCACAGTCGGTGCAGTTTGTGTGACGCTTTGTCCGATATTCGTTGCAGTTTATGGGATGCTCTGTCACACAGTCTGTGCAGTTTGTGTGCGCTATGACCTACAGTCGGTGCAGTTTGTGTGATGATTTGTCCCACAGCCGGTGCAGTTTGTGTGAAGCTTTGTCCCACAAACAGTGCAGTTTGTGTTACGCTTCGCCCCACAATCAGTGCAGTTTGTGTGAGGCTTTGCCCCACAATCGGTGCAGTTTGTGTGACGCTTTGTCCCACAATCGGTGCAATTTGTGTGACGCTTTGTCCCGCAGTCGGTGCAGTTTGTGTGAAGCTTTGTCCGACATTCGTTGCAGTTTGTGTGATGCTCTGTCCCACAGTCGTTGCTGATTGTGTGCACTATGACCCACATTCTTTGCAGTTTTTGTGACGCTTTGACCCACAATCAGTGCAGTTTGTGTTACGCTTTTCCCCACAATCAGTGCAGTTTGTGTGATGTTTTTCCCCACAATCAGTGCAGCTGGTGTGACGAATTGTCCCACCATCCGCGCAGTTTGTGTGATGCTTTGTCCCACAGTCGCTGCATTTTGTGTGACACTTTTTCCCACATTCGTTGCAGTTTGTGTGATGCTTTGTCCCTCAGTCGGTGCAGTTTGTGTGATGCTATGACCCACATTCGGTGCAGTTTTTGTGACGCTTTGACCCACAGTCGGTGCAGATTGTTGTGACACTTTGTCCCACAGTCGGTGCAGTTTGTGTGACTCTTTGCCCTACAGTCGGTGCATTTGTGTGACGCTTTGTCCCACAGTCAGTGCAGTTTGTGTGATGTTTTGTCCCACAGTCGTTGCAGTTTGTGTGACACTCTGCCCTGTGATTGAAGCAGTTTTTTTGTTGCTTTGTCCAATAGTCGGTGCAGTTTGTGTGACGCTTTGCCTCTCAGTCGGTGCAGTTTGTGTGACGCTTTGCCCAAACATTGGTGCAGTTTGTGTGACCCTTTGTCCCAGAGTCGGTGCAGTTTATGTGACACTTTGCCCCACAATCAGTGCAGTTTTTGAGAGGCTTTGTCCCACAATCGGTGCAGTTTGTGTGCGCTATGACCCACAGTCTGTGCAGTTTGTGTGACGCTTTGCCCCACAGTCAGTGCAGTTTGAGGGATGCTTTTCCCCACATTCAGTGCAGTTGGTGTGATGCTTTGTCCCACCATCGGTGCAGTTTGTGTGATGCTTTGTTTCAAAGTCGCTGCAGTTTGTGTGACGCTTTCTCCCACATTCGTTGCAGTTTGTGTGATGCTTTGTCCCAAAATCGGTTCAGTTTGTGTGATGCTATGACCCACATTCGGTGCAGTTTGTGTGACGCTTTAACCCACAGTCAGTGCAGATTGTGTGACACTTTGTCCCACTGTCGGCGCAGTTTGTGTGACGCTTTGCCTAACAGTCGGTGCAGTTTGTGTGACGCTTTGCCTCACAGTCGGTTCAGTTTGTGTGATACTTTGTCCCACAGTCTGTGCAGTTTGTGTGACGCTTTGTCCACGGTCAGAGCAATTTGTGTGACTCTTTGCCCTACAGTCGGTGCATTTGTGTGACGCTTTGTCCCACAGTCAGTGCAGTTTGTGTGATGTTTTGTCCCACAGTCGTTGCAGTTTGTGTGACACTCTGCCCTGTGATTGAAGCAGTTTTTTTGTTGCTTTGTCCAATAGTCGGTGCAGTTTGTGTGACGCTTTGCCTCTCAGTCGGTGCAGTTTGTGTGACGCTTTGCCCAAACATTGGTGCAGTTTGTGTGACCCTTTGTCCCAGAGTCGGTGCAGTTTATGTGACACTTTGCCCCACAATCAGTGCAGTTTTTGAGAGGCTTTGTCCCACAATCGGTGCAGTTTGTGTGCGCTATGACCCACAGTCTGTGCAGTTTGTGTGACGCTTTGCCCCACAGTCAGTGCAGTTTGAGGGATGCTTTTCCCCACATTCAGTGCAGTTGGTGTGATGCTTTGTCCCACCATCGGTGCAGTTTGTGTGATGCTTTGTTTCAAAGTCGCTGCAGTTTGTGTGACGCTTTCTCCCACATTCGTTGCAGTTTGTGTGATGCTTTGTCCCAAAATCGGTTCAGTTTGTGTGATGCTATGACCCACATTCGGTGCAGTTTGTGTGACGCTTTAACCCACAGTCAGTGCAGATTGTGTGACACTTTGTCCCACTGTCGGCGCAGTTTGTGTGACGCTTTGCCTAACAGTCGGTGCAGTTTGTGTGACGCTTTGCCTCACAGTCGGTTCAGTTTGTGTGATACTTTGTCCACAGTCTGTGCAGTTTGTGTGACGCTTTGTCCACGGTCAGAGCAATTTGTGTGACGCTTTGCCCCACAATCAGTGCAGTTTGTGTGACGCTTTGTCCCACAATTCGTGCAGTTTATGTGGTGCCTTGTACCACAATCAGTGCAGTTTGTGTGACGCTTTGCCCCACAATCAGAGCAGTTTGTGTGAGGCTTTGCCCCACAATCGGTGCAGTTTGTGTGAGGCTTTGCCCCACAGTCGATGCAGTTTGTGTGACGCTTTGTCCCACAATCGGTGCAATTTGTGTGATGCTTCGTCCCACAGTCGGTGCCGTTTGTGTGACGCTTTGTCCGATATTCGTTGCAGTTTATGGAATGCTCTGTCACACAGTCTGTGCAGTTTGTGTGCACTATGACCTACAGTTGGTGCAGTTTGTTTGATGATTTGTCCCACAGCCGGTGCAGTTTGTGTGAGGCTTTGTCCCACAAACAGTGCAGTTTGTGTTACGCTTCGCCCCATAATCAGTGCAGTTTGTGTGAGGCTTTGCCCCACAATCGGTGCAGTTTGTGTGACGCTTTGTCCCACAATCAGTGCAATTTGTGTGATGCTTTGTCCCACAGTCGGTGCAGTTTCTGTGACGCTTTGTCTGACATTCGTTGCAGTTTGTGTGATGCTCTGTCCCACAGTTGGTGCAGATTGTGTGCTCTATGACCCACATTATTTGCAGTTTGTGTGACGCTTTGACCCACAATCAGTGCAGTTTGTGTGATGCTTTTCCCCACATTCAGTGCAGTTGGTGCGACGCTTTGTCCCACCATCGGTGCAGTTTGTGTGATGCTTTGTCCCAAAGTCGCTGCAGTTTGTGTGACGCTTTGTCCCACCATCGGTGCAGTTTGTGTGATGCTTTGTCCCAGAGTCGATGCAGTTTGTGTGATGCTATGACCCACATTCGGTGCAGTTTGTGTGACGCTTTGACCCACAGTCGGTGCAGATTGTGTGAGACTTTGTCCCACTGTCGGTGCAGTTTGTGTGACACTTTGCCTTACAGTCGGTGCAGTTTGTGTGACGCTTTGTGCCATAGTCGGTGCAGTTTGTGTGGCGTTTTGCCTCACAGTCGGTTCGGTTTGTGTGATACTTTGTCGCACAGTCTGTGCAGTTTGTGTGATGCTTTGCACCACAGTCAGTGCAGTTTGTATGATGCTTTGTCCACGGTCAGAGCAATTTGTGTGACGCTTTGCCCCACAATCAGTGCAGTTTGTGTGACGCTTTGTCCCACATTCGGTGCAGTTTCTGTGGTGCTTTGTACCACAATCAGTGCAGTTTATGTTACGCTTTGCACAACAATCAGTGCAGTTTGTGTGACGCTTTGCCCCACAATCAGTGCAGTTTGTGTTACACTTTGCCCCACAATCGGTGCAGTTTGTGTGAGGCTTTTCCCCACAGTCGGTACAGTTTGTGTGACGCTTTGTCCCACAATCGGTGCAATTTGTGTGATGCTTTGTCCCACAGTCGGTGCAGTTTGTGTGACGCTTTGTCCGATATTCGTTGCAGTTTATGGGATGCTCTGTCACACAGTCTGTGCAGTTTGTGTGCGCTGTGACCTACAGTCGGAGCAGTTTGTGTGATGATTTGTCCCACAGCCGGTGCAGTTTGTATGAGGCTTTGTCCCACAAACAGTGCAGTTTGTGTTACGCTTCGCCCCACAATCAGTGCAGTTTGTGTGAGGCTTTACCCCACAATCGGTGCAGTTTGTGTGACGCTTTGTCCCACAATCAGTGCAATTTGTGTGACGCTTTGTCCCACAGTCGGTGCAGTTTGTGTGACGCTTTGTCTGACATTCGTTGCAGTTTGTGTGATGCTCTGTCCCACATTCAGTGCAGATTGTGTGCGCTATGACCCACATTCTTTGCAGTTTTTGTGATGCTTTGACCCACAATCAGTGCAGTTTGTGTTACGCTTTGCCCCACAGTCAGTGCAGTTTGTGTGATGCTTTTCCCCACAATCAGTGCAGTTGGTGTGACGCTTTGTCCCACAGTCGGTGCAGTTTGTGTGATGCTTTGTCCCACAGTCGCTGCAGTTTGTGTGACGTTTTGTCCCACTTTCGTTGCAGTTTGTGTGATGCTTTGTACCACAGTCGGTGCAGTTTGTTTGACGCTTTGCCCTACAGTCGGTGCAGTTTGTCTGACGCTTTGTCCTACAGTCAGTGCAGTTTGTGCGATGTTTTGTCCCACAGTCGTTGCAGTTTGTGTGACACTCTGCTCTGTGATTGAAGCAGTTTTTTTGTTGCTTTGTCCAATAGTCGGTGCAGTTTGTGTGACGCTTTGCCTCACAGTCGGTGCAGTTTGTGTGACGCGTTGCCCAAACATTGGTGCAGTTTGTGTGACGCTTTGTCCCAGAGCCGGTGCAGTTTATGTGACACTTTGCCCCACCATCAGTGCAGTTTGTGTGGCACTTTGTCCCACAAACAATGCAGTTTGTGTGAGGCTTTGCCCCACAATCGGTGCAGTTTGTGTGACGCTTTGCCCCACAGTCAGTGCAGTTTGTGTGACGCTTTGTCCTACAGTCAGTGCAGTTTGCGAGATGCTTTGCCACACTGTCAGTGCAGTTTGTGTGACACCTTGTCCCACATTCAGTGCAGTTTGTGTGACGCTATGACCCACATTCGGTGCAATTAGTGTGATGTTTTGTCCCACAGTAAGTGCAGATTGTGTGACATTCTGCCCTGTGATTGGTGCAGTTTGTGTGACGCTTTGTCCCATAGTCGGCGCAGTTTGTGTGACGTTTTGCCTCACAGTCGGTTCAGTTTGTGTGATACTTTGTCCCACATTCAGTCCAGTTTGTGTGACGCTATGACCCACATTCGGTGCAATTAGTGTGATGTTTTGTCCCACAGTAAGTGCAGATTGTGTGACATTCTGCCCTGTGATTGGTGCAGTTTGTGTGACGCTTTGCCTCACAGTCGGTGCAGTTTGTGTGATACTTTGTCCCAAAGTCTCTGCAGTTTGTGTGACGCTTTGCCCCACAGTCAGTGCAGTTTGTGGGATGCTTTGTCCCACAATCGGTGCAGTTTCTGTGGTGCTTTGTCCCACAATCAGTGCAGTTTGAGTTACGCTTTGCCCCACAATCAGTGCAGTTTGTGTGACGCTTTGCCCCACAATCAGTGCAGTTTGTGTGAGGCTTTGCCCCACAATCGGTGCAGTTTGTGTGAGGCTTTGCCCCACAGTCGGTGCAGTTTGTGTGACGCTTTGTCCCACAATCGGTGCAATTTGTGTGATGCTTTGTCCCACAGTCGGTGCAGTTTGTGTGCGCTATGACCCACAGTCGGTGCAGTATGTGTGATGATTTGTCCCACAGCCGGTGCAGTTTGTGTTACGCTTCGCCCCACAATCAGTGCAGTTTGTGTGAGGCTTTGCCCCACAATCGGTGCAGTTTGTGTGACGCTTTGTCCCACAATCGGTGCAATTTGTGTGACGCTTTGTCCCACAGTCGGTGCAGTTTGTGTGACGCTTTGTCCCACAGTCGGTGCAGTTTGTGTGATGCTCTGTCCCACAGTCGTTGCTGATTGTGTGCGCTATGACCCACATTCTTTGCAGTTTTTGTGAAGCTTTGACCCACAATCAGTGCAGTTTGTGTTACGCTTTGCCCCACAATCAGTGCAGTTTGTGTGATGTTTTTCCCCACAATCAGTGCAGTTGGTGTGATGCTTTGTCCCACCATCGGCGCAGTTTGTGTGATGCTTTGTCCCACAGTCGCTGCATTTTGTGTGACGCTTTGTCCCACATTCGTTGCAGTTTGTGTGATGCTTTGTCCCACAGTCGGTGCAGTTTGTGTGATGCTATGACCCACATTCGGTGCAGTTTGTGTGACGCTTTGACCCACAGTCGGTGCAGATTGTTGTGACACTTTGTCCCACAGTCGGTGCAGTTTGTGTGACTCTTTGCCCTATAGTCGGTGCATTTGTGTGACGCTTTGTCCCACAGTCAGTGCAGTTTGTGTGACGTTTTGTCCCACAGTCGTTGCAGTTTGTGTGACACTCTGCCCTGTGATTGAAGCAGTTTTTTTGTTGCTTTGTCCAATAGTCGGTGCAGTTTGTGTGACGATTTGCCTCAAAGTCGGTGCAGTTTGTGTGACGCTTTGCCCAAACATTGGTGCAGTTTGTGTGACGCTTTGTCCCAGAGTCGGTGCAGTTTATGTGACACTTTGCCCCACAATCAGTGCAGTTTGTGTGGCACTTTGTCCCACAATCAGTGCAGTTTTTGAGAGGCTTTGTCCCACAATCGGTGCAGTTTGTGTGAGGCTTTGCCCCACAGTCGGTGCAGATTGTGTGACACTTTGTCTCACAGTCGGTGCAGTTTGTGTGACGCTTTGCCCTACAGTCGGTGCAGTTTGTGTGAAGATTTGTCCCATAGTCGGTGCAGTTTGTGTGACGTTTTGCCTCACAGTCGCTTCAGTTTGTGTGATACTTTGTCCCACAGTCTGTGCAGTTTGTGTGACGCTTTGCCCCACAGTCAGTGCAGTTTGTGTGACGCTTTGTCCACAGTCAGAGCAATTTGTGTGACGCTTTGCCCAACAATCAGTGCAGTTTGTGTGACGCTTTGTCCCACAATCGGTGCAGTTTCTGTGGTGCTTTGTACCACAATCAGTGCAGTTTGTGTTACGCTTTGCCCCACAATCAGTGCAGTTTGTGTGACGCTTTGCACCACAATCAGTGCAGTTTGTGTGACGCTTTGCCCCACAATCGGTGCAGTTTGTGTGAGGCTTTGCCCCACAGTCGGTGCATTTTGTGTGAGGCTTTGTCCCACAATCGGTGCAATTTGTGTGATGCTTTGTCCCACAGTCGGTGCAGTTTGTGTGACGCTTTGTCCGATATTCGTTGCAGTTTATGGGATGCTCTGTCACACAGTCTGTGCAGTTTGTGTGCGCTATGACCTACAGTCGGTCCAGTTTGTGTGATGATTTGTCCCACAGCCGGTGCCGTTTGTGTGAGGCTTTGTCCCACAAACAGTGCAGTTTGTCTTACGCTTCGCCCCACAATCAGTGCAGTTTGTGTGAGGCTTTGCCCCACAATCGGTGCAGTTTGTATGACGCTTTGTCCCACAATCGGTGCAGTTTGTGTGACGCTTTGTCTGACATTCATTGCAGTTTGTGTGATGCTCTGTCCTACAGTCGGTGAAGATTGTGTGCGCTATGACCCACAGTCTGTGCAGTTTGCGTGACGCTTTGCCCCACAGTCAGTGCAGTTTGTGGGATGCTTTTCCCCACATTCAGTGCAGTTGGTGTGACGCTTTGTCCCACCATCGGCGCAGTTTGTGTGATGCTTTGTCCCACAGTCGCTGCATTTTGTGTGACGCTTTGTCCCACATTCGTTGCAGTTTGTGTGTTGCTTTGTCCCTCCGTCGGTGCAGTTTGTGTGATGCTATGACCCACATTCGGTGCAGTTTGTGTGACGCTTTGACCCACAGTCGGTGCAGATTGTTGTGACACTTTGTCCCACAGTCGGTGCAGTTTGTGTGACTCTTTGCCCTATAGTCGGTGCATTTGTGTGACGCTTTGTCCCACAGTCAGTGCAGTTTGTGTGACGTTTTGTCCCACAGTCGTTGCAGTTTGTGTGACACTCTGCCCTGTGATTGAAGCAGTTTTTTTGTTGCTTTGTCCAATAGTCGGTGCAGTTTGTGTGACGATTTGCCTCAAAGTCGGTGCAGTTTGTGTGACGCTTTGCCCAAACATTGGTGCAGTTTGTGTGACGCTTTGTCCCAGAGTCGGTGCAGTTTATGTGACACTTTGCCCCACAATCAGTGCAGTTTGTGTGGCACTTTGTCCCACAATCAGTGCAGTTTTTGAGAGGCTTTGTCCCACAATCGGTGCAGTTTGTGTGAGGCTTTGCCCCACAGTCGGTGCAGATTGTGTGACACTTTGTCTCACAGTCGGTGCAGTTTGTGTGACGCTTTGCCCTACAGTCGGTGCAGTTTGTGTGAAGATTTGTCCCATAGTCGGTGCAGTTTGTGTGACGTTTTGCCTCACAGTCGCTTCAGTTTGTGTGATACTTTGTCCCACAGTCTGTGCAGTTTGTGTGACGCTTTGCCCCACAGTCAGTGCAGTTTGTGTGACGCTTTGTCCACAGTCAGAGCAATTTGTGTGACGCTTTGCCCTACAGTCGGTGCAGTTTGTGTGACGCTTTGCCCCACAATCAGTGCAGTTTGTGTGAGGCTTTGCCCCACAATCGGTGCAGTTTGTGTGAGGCTTTGCCCCACAGTCGGTGCAGTTTGTGTGACGCTTTGTCCCACAATCGGTGCAATTTGTGTGATGCTTTGTCCCACAGTCGGTGCAGTTTGTGTGATGCTATGACCCACATTCGGTGCAGTTTGTGTGACGCTTTGACCCACAGTCGGTGCAGATTGTTGTGACACTTTGTCCCACAGTCGGTGCAGTTTGTGTGACTCTTTGCCCTATAGTCGGTGCATTTGTGTGACGCTTTGTCCCACAGTCAGTGCAGT